>NC_142662.1:15389452-15544369 GCF_026168435.1 Sesamum indicum | reverse complement strand
ATTTGAGAAGATATCTTTTAAGTATTAAGAAATATGTTTCTTTAGAAATTTTATTTTTTTAGAAATAATACTACCACAATTGCTTTATTAAGAAAAATAAAAATAAAAAAGCATGAATCACGTGTATTGCCAATATTTCCTTCTGTCTTGTCAGGTTGCTTTCATCTGATGGCTTCACAATTAATGCACCCACGAGCTCTATGGGTTTGATGGGTATCATTTTATATACCACAAAATACAAACAACCTAAATCGTTATATTATTTTTTTATATAATTTAATTTATTAATTTATAATATTATAAAAAAATAAATTATATTAAACTCGTTTATATACGATGTGATATACATATAAATCATATTGTATATGCATTTATACATGTACATGAATGTGTATATTTCTTTTGTTAGTTTTATTATGTTTGATTTGTGATTCTGCATTATGTGTATATTGAAAAATAATAATAGATAATTCATATATATCTCATAAATACATTTCGCATGTGATTAGACAATTATGTACACACAGATGTTAATCATATAGGCACATAATTGTGGATTGAATTAACCTTAAGTAGCAAAAGTATGTCGATTCACGCATACGGATCAATCTCGTCTACAAGCTCATGCCTTTTATGGATCACGAAACATCGTCTTTTTAGCTGATTCGAGGTCACCCCACGAACATCTGCAAAATCTACCCACATCGGATCTTGCTCCAAATCTTGTGCACATCGCTAACATACCTTACTTGCCTTGCTGGATCACTACTAGAGTAACCCACCCATTTACACACCTCAAATCCAAGGAGCTTATGGTGATGCTCCTAGGGAAAAATGTAGAGAGAAAGAGAATTGGAGATAGTATTCTGATCAACTTATTTTTTATCATATTTTGTGTTTCTGTGTTGTAATTTAATCACAACCATGTACCCTATTTATAAGTGTACATACCCTATCCCTAAGAGGAGTTCATATCCTAATACATAATGAGAAGACTACAAATTCTATTCTAGATAAAGGTTTATTCCAGAGGAGTCCTTATCCCAACATGCTTTTATGAGACTTAAACTTTATCTCAAATATGGATGCATATTAGGTCAGGGGTCCACTAATCCGACCCAATATCCAACATCTCCCACTCATACATATTTCACTCAATCGCCAAGTTATTCATCATCCCAACTTCTTAATCTCACGTTCGCCCCTTCGTACAGGAAATGACGCGTGCTACCAAGCGAAAAAGAACAATGTGGAGAGTTAAATCATCATTGAACTAACATAATCCTACAACTCAACAACTCGATATATACCCCAAACCATGTGATCGCACTTAATCAAGCATATCTAGATCCCTTAATAAATATAGCATGCTTAACTCACTCAAATATGTATCGATGTTCATTACTAGTCAAACATATTCCAACACAATCACCAGGGCTATAAACAATAAAACACAAGTGCATTGTCAACTTAATTCTTTCTCGGTCTCTCATATCAATCAGCTTGGTCTTGACCACACATGCTCCGACAGACTGAATCACTCATAGCCATTGGATATTATGCTAAAGTGTGTCATCAAGCTTATACCTCATGACATGGTCCAGAGTCCCAAAGGGCAAAAGAAACAATATGGATTCACATAGTGACGAAACAGAGACCATTCAGTCAATTCCCATAAGAAGTCGTCTCAAAGCACATGTAGTATGAATACATATTATAATGGAACTCCCACTCAATTTGGGCATGTCACCGCTCTTACCATCATATGAACCTAAGTCCAAGCGCCTAACTTGCGCACTGCCAAACAGTCACTCTCTTAAGGCCTTCTAGTAGTTTGCATGTTCAGCTCAAAATTAGGCCTTTTATGAAATGCGGACATATTTCATAATCGATCAAATATATGATCTCATCTTAGCTCCTCTGGCTAAGGTGACTATTCGTTATCTATTATCCTTCCCCGTTTCTCATGTACGAAGATGATCAATCACATGACTCATTTATGCAAAATGATCTTTAAGTCTCATCCCGTTGGCTATCGCAGCGCTGGGGCGATTGCCCGTGTTGGAGGGCCAATCAGGGCCTAGTGACATTTCACGATTCAATACCAATCGCATGTTCTAGCAAACCACAAGAATCAAGTTCCACATGATTATCAATGCTAATTGTAAGGGATTAGTGATCATACTGCTTGTAGAACATGTTGGATAACAACTTAGTTATGCGCGTGTCTCATAAAAAATATCTGGTATCTGTATATTAGGTCCTCCAATAATATTTGGCTCCTAAAGCATACAACGTTTCACATATGTGCATGACAACATGCATCATGACCAAATGATCTTCAATTGATCCTAGATTATATCCATAGATATCTTATTGATCACTTAATTACATCACACAATGTGTAGTAAGGATCTTCTTGAGATATACTCACCATTCCAATTGTTTGAGCACTGACTTTGTTGAACACACATATTGTGCATCAAACATTCTACAATGTTTAATCAATTAGTACTAATTAGCATTTATTTTCATCTTTCAATTTCAAGGCATCTCATTTAACTAAGAACGATGTGATTATAGAGTATCAATAAATAGTATGACACGTATACAACCTCATTATCTAAACACTAAATATGTATCATACTTTCTCCTTATGGGCATGTGAGAGAGAACCACTCTATTTGGCGATATCTCCATATTACTTCTAGCCATCAAACTTTTTTGCCCACATACGAGTGAGAGCTACATTCTCTCACTATCTTGACATATTCGGTGATTATCTCATCGTTAAGCCTGTCAAATGATAGCTCGATGGTATCGATGTTTCTCACTACTTGGACAACATTTCAAGTTATAAATAGAGCTTTCAAGTATCAAAGTTGCACTTGCCCCACTGCTTGAATTAACTAGAAGACCCACATTGATCCTCATGTCAACTTCTCATTTGAATATGTCAACCATCATTATCTAGGCACACCTAGATGAAAGTGGTGATAGTGGCTATGGCGAATACACAAATTTTCACCTTCATGAAAAATATCTCAAAACTACACTCCTCAAGTGGGCGTAAATACTTCGCCGTCAATTGACCTTTATAAACTATCTACTTTTCACTTAACATTTAGAAACTACATGTTTCTAATGATCTTGCACCTAGAGAGAAGATCAACTTATCGTCTTAACTTCGTTTTAAGTCATAGGGTTATCAATTGCTCTTAAGCAATTGTCCACTTGAAGTGTTAAGTGAAGTCAATTCGCAAAATTTGACTCATCAACATCCACATAATAAGTATGGAGGATACCCATTTAGTCTCACATAGACGATGGGGAATATTGTTAACGTTCTCTCCTTATTTATGGAATTTGTGAATCATTATTCTAGTCAGACTCCTACTAACTTTTGAGTCGCTTAGATTACCTCTTATAACTTGAGATGAATAAAATGCCATCATTGCATGAAATGAGCGCCTTCCTTTAAGAATCTTCATTCTCATAGTTAAGATTCCCATTGACCTCACATATCAAAAAAATTCCTCTAAAGGAATCTATATTGCACGATTAATTCCTCCGTAAGTTGTCAAATAGGTACATGCCATATGCTTGGTACCAATTAACAAGTGTTGGAGAACTACGTAGAGGCATTTTTTTGTATTATAGGCTGCACTCAAAAAGTTGTATCTACCCAAGTGAAATGCAAAGTGGTCTTGCGCTGACTAATTTCTAAACATTTCTAGAAATGTTAGATTCTTCTCCTTTTGCGAGCTCATATGGTTGCTAAATGTTTATAACCATGATTGATTTGCAATTCTATATTCCTCTATATTTGTCTCACATAATCAGACATGATACTCTTGCTTTTTGTTAGTATAAACAACTATAATGTTTACATCCTATAACTCTAGAGGACAGAAAAAAAACAAGCCATAGAGAATTCTGACACGCATAGTCAAGTCATTCTCTGATGATATGTTGGTCGAATGGTTATTGCACTAAGTGAATTGTGGACCGAGGAATCCTAAGTCATGCAAATCACAACCCGACAATGCTTCTCGAAAACTCCTAGTCAACTATAGGGCTCTCACAACCCCACCCTCTTTCTCAATTCAAAAATTCATTGAAGTCACTAATGTAGACCCAAGATTGTAAAGAACGGGATGCTAGTGTGCGTAGTAAGTTCCACGATTCCAAACGGCTACTAACATCAACGCAACCATAAATCCCAATAAATCCAAAGATGGTAGAAGTGTTGAGTTGAATGTGAGTAGGGGTGGGCGTCGGGTCGGGTTTATCGGGTTCGGGTTTATCGGGTCGGGTACCCGACTCGTCGGGTAGTGCATAACACTACCCGAACCCGAACCCGAGTAAGGCGGTTACCCGACGAGTCGGGTACCCGTCGGGTTCGGGTACCCGACAGTCGGGTTTCGGGTAATTTTATGCAATTTTTTTTCATCTACCGCAAGGACAAGCCATGTTTTTCATCTAACTGGCGGAATAGTTAATTAGGTGCACAATATCTAAAAGACTAAAACTCACCAAGCACACCAACTGCAATCAAATAAAAACCTCAAAGTATGAACAAGAACAAGAATCAAACAAAACATTCCTCCTCTTATTGACAAGAATCAACAAGAATCAACTGCAATCTTGACACCTAAAGAAACATACTGCAGCATAAACCTCAAACAAAACACTCTCTACAAAAATCCATCAACAAGAACAAGAATCATACTCCTCTTATTGTATAACATCAAGACCATAGAAGAAAAAACGAAACACCACAATCCTATGACATGAATGTTACAAAAACTGTAAATTATGTTCAAACAATATCGTACAACATTATACAGGAGAAACAGTTCAGTCCCACAGGGATCTAAAGAAAACGTCAACACATATATCACAAACAAACCCACAAACTATTAACTCGCCGATCATCAATTTTACATCCCAAGATCAAAACTTTTACCCATGAACCCCCAAAGCAATCAATTCCAATACACGAGTATCAAAAGAAATCAACAGAGGACTACCCACATCAACCATCAAGTCATTAGCAAACATCATTAGCAAACAACATGAACAAAATAATCCATCAAGTCATTATATTCTAATCATTAATTTACAATTACATGTGAAGTACTCGATCCAAAATAGTCCAAACTCCAAAGTCGTCCAGTCAAATATCAATTATGGTTGAATCAACTCCCAATTTTGTCAGCTCTACAAGAAAACAAACAAAAGAAAAAATGAATTGAGATTTATATAAATAAAAATATATAGAATTTAATATAAACAAAATAAAAGAAAAAATAAAAGTACCTTGCTCAAACATTTCAATTTCACTTAAATCTTCTTCTATGCTTATTGGCTTGGAATCTTTACGGATCCAATCTTGAGCACAAATAATAGCTTGAACAATTTTAGGAGATAGTGAGCTCCTAAATGCATCAAGAACTCGACCACCAGTGCTAAATGCGGCCTCCGAAGCAACAGTTGAGACAGGAACTGCCAATATATCTCGAGCCATCTTTGAGAGAATCGGAAACCTCTGAGTATTCACTTTCCACCATTTTAATATATCAAACTTTTCCCTATACTCTTCGACATCCTCACTGAGATACTTTTCTAACTCTGATTTTACGTGATCTTTTCCTCCTGTCATGTACAACATGTACTCTTGTTGTAAAGAAAACCTGCGAGTCTCGTTCTCTTCATCATGCATAAACATTTCCTTTGATGAAGAAGAAGATGAAGAAACACGACTAGACGATGAACCCGGGCTTTCTAAAGTTCCTTAAAGAGTATGTCCATATCTTAACTTGTAATCATTGAACAACTCATGAAGACCATCCCGTACTCTCTCTTTCATTGCATCACTTTGTCCAATACCACCATATAATTTATCAAAAGAAAATTCTACAAACCCCAATTTGTGACGTGGATCAAGTATCACACCATAATACAAAACCATATTCATCTTTTCAATTGATCCCCAATACTTGTCAAATTTTTCTTTCATTTTTCTTGCCATATCACTTAATTCAATATCATCACTATTCAACCATCTTCGGAGAAGCAAATCAACTTCACATATTTCATGAAACACAATATTAGATGTGACATATGAAGAACCGGAAATGCACAATGTGAGATTGTAAAAGTGCTTCAAAAACTTCAATAGCATCTTTGCCCTATCCCAATCGGATTCAATAGGAACCCCATCAAATGGTTTCTTTGAAAGATCAGTCTTATATGCAAGATCTATATCTTCATAAGCATCAAATGCCCTTTTAAGACATATCGCAGCTTCTAACATCAAGTAGGTAGAGTTCCATCTGGTAGGTACATCAAGAGACAATAACTTTTTTGTTTCCATAAATTCAGCGCATTCTTGAAATTTTTTGTACCTAGCCGGAGAGTTTCTCACGTACCTAACTGCCCCTCTAATACGAGATATTGCCTCATGCTCATCCTTCCCTTTCAAACCATCCTGAACCACAAGGTTGATTATATGTGCCATACACCTCATATGCACATATTTTCCACCTAAAATATTTTGACCCCAGTTTTCAAGTTTCTTTTTCAAGTGAACCATAGCTCCATCATTAGAAGATGCATTGTCAACAGTAATCGTAAAAATTCTATCAATACCCCATTCAAGCAAACATTTCTCAACACCTCTACTAACTTCTTCACTTTTGTGTCCGATAATTGGACAAAAGTTCAAAATTCTCTTATGTAAATTCCAATCATCATCAATAAAATGAGCAGTAAGACACATGTAATTGACTTTCTGAATAGATGTCCAAGTGTCTGTTGTAATGCAAACCCTTTGAGCATGATTTTTAATAAATGACTTCAATTTTGCTCTTTCACTGACATACATATGGAAAATGTCTTTTGTTATTGTCCTTCTTGATGGAATAGCAAACATTGGACAAGCCACTGACATGAAATGTCTAAATCCAGAATTCTCAACCGTTTTAAATGGGAGCTCATCTACAACCAACATATAAGACAAAGCCTCTCTAATTTTCTCTTGATCAAATCTCCAATTGACAAGAGGAGCCTCTTTTTCGCCTAAACGAATTGATTGAAAAGACAATCTCGTCTGATTGGTGGAAACATCATGAGGTTTATTCTTGCAGGATTCAAAGTGGTTCTTTAGAGGCCTAGTTCCATGTACTTTTGGATCGGCTTTGATTTCCCTACTACAATACTTACATCTAGCCTTTTGTACTTTATCCTTTTCACAATAAAATTTATGAAAATGATCCCACCAAGGTGATCTAGAAGTCACTACCCTCTTTTTTCTTTTTTTAGAATCAAGTGGAATATCGTCCTCATCCTCTGACATATTATCCATACCCTTATCAATATCAAAGTCCAGATTATCAACATGATCACCACTGACCTGATTATGAACCATGTTCATATTTATGCCTCGATCTTGAGCATCTGATAAGTCTACAGTAGGTGAAGATTGGGATTGAGAATTTGACATCTGCAAGATTAAAACATCCACATGTAAGAATTATGATACACAAGATAGTCTGAGAATATAAGATTATGGATATATAAAATCATGTCTGAGAATCTGAGATATATCCTCAAACAGTTGATGTAATGTAAAGCACAACTAACCCCAAATAATTCTTGTTTAATCGAGAAAACATAGGGAAAAACTACAACTGGAAACTTGCATTATTTTTTGTTTACATTAACTCCTACTCGCTCTATATGGTTGCTCATATGATCATATCTGCACTCTCTTTCTTATCACTCATTTCCACACAAGAATAGTCACAGGCATTGAACTAGATTAAAAATCACAAATACATATTATAACAGGTGAGTGAGAGCATGAACTAGATTACACAAATATTTAAAAATCACAAAAATCACAAATACATATTATAACTAGATTAAAAATCACAAATTCTTAATACATACATTGTGTATTAAATAATGAGGAAGAGGGGAAGCATGAGATGAGATGAGATGAGATAAAACACAAGAACAGCAACAGGTTATTATAACAGGTGAGTGAGAGCAACAACCAAATTCATACAAAAACACTCAAAAAATTCACATCCATCCAAAACATATGAACAATAAAAATCTCTGCCTTCTTCATTTCAATTCGTCTTCATAATTATATCCATCACCCTCTCTCTAATAAGACCAACTGAGGAAACAGGACTTTCCTCTCTCTCTCTCTCTAGACCTGTAACATTTTCTCTCTTCTCTCTCTCTCGGAAGCGAAGAGGAAAAACCCGTTTCAGAAATTAGCAATTAGGAATTAGCAATTAGCAATTTCGTACAGTAATGTCCTGAAACTCATTATCTAAATTCTAAAAGCCTAAAACCCGTAATGCCCTGAAACCAATTGTAGAAAACTTTCTTCAAAAATTGAAAATATGGAGTAGATAATTTTTACAACCCCAAGTAATATGTACACAACACAAAGTAAAAAACAACAATACACAAACATAAACCTTACCTGTAGACTATAGTTGAAGATTCAAGGAATCCTAGTTGAAAATTGAATCTTGAAAAAAATGTGTAGACACTAGACAGAGTAACAGCAATGTCAGCAAACGACGGCGACTCGCGAGGAGTGGTGGTTGACTGGCTGGGAAGGGAGAAGAGTGACGCGCCGACGGCGACTTGCGAGGGGTGAGAAAATCAGACGCAGAGCAGAGGGAAGAGGAAAGCAGACTCAGACGAGAGGGAGAACGGGTTCTGGGTTCATAAACGGTAAAGTAAACCCCTTTCAATTTTTACACCTTTTAAGTCAGGTACCCGACCGGGTTAATCGGGTTTGGTTTTAAAAACCGAACCCGATCCGATTAAAAATAGGCGGGTTTCGGTTTACCCGAACCCGCCTTAAAAATCCGAAAAAGCCTACCCGTTTTACCCGAACCCGATCGGGTCGGGTCGGGACCCGATGAACCCGACCCGTTTGCCCACCCCTAAATGTGAGTGTCGATATGCATAAGGGAGAATGTCTGAACGAAAATCGAGTTAGATTTATCCCATAACAAAACCAACCCACCACTGCGACCTCTATTGTCAACCGACAATCCCCTTGTCCTACTTCGTACGCACCTATAAATAGGCCTTGTTCAGTCATTTGGTAACATCAACCCCTCACTCTCAAACTCTCACATATTCTCTCATTTCTCTCTCGATTTTTAGGCTATTCTGAACCTATATTTTGCACTCCAAACAAATATATTCCCATATTAATTCAAGTTCCCTTTATTCTTTTTCAATGAAACCGTTATTGGCTTAAGCATCAGAGTGCGAACCTTTATTTTGCAGTGTTAGTTCCCGTTGATCTTAGTATTTTCCTTGAAGATCCTTTGACCTTGTGGTGTGGCAAAAAATCTAGTATGCATTATTGGCGCCATCTGCGGGAACACTTGACCTTGACGTGAGAAATGGCGAATTTAGATAATGGATCCTATGAGGAAAATTCTTCCCTCTCTGTCGTAGCTGGTCCTACTATTCCACATGCAAGTCTAACTTTAGGAGCTGCTAATGCTCCTATTCCTAATCTGACCTTAGGAGTCGTCAATGCTGCAGCTCCAGCTCTCGACCAAATAGCTGGACCTGTGCTATGAACTCTCTTCTATGAACAGATTCGTCAGTTCATCATGGAAACCATCAACTCAACCTTCTATGGTTCTCATGTCAGCGGAGTAGGACCCTTTCCCCAGCTGGAAAGAGGTGGAAGACCAGCAAGATCGATAAACACCTTCTGACTTCACGGGCAAGGAAACAACCTCCCTTAGCTTCTTAGCATCTAACAATCACTGAGGAAAAAGATGGTGGAACTTTGTTAGCAAGTGGCAAAAGAAACCATGCCTACTGAACATGGCATTCCTTACATCAAGGACATCATGGAGGAGGATCTCCCTACTCATTTTCGAGCACCTTTTCACTTACCTGGTTATAATAGTAGCACTGATCCAGCTGAGCGTATGCGTAAGTTTGAAAATGCAGTCCTGCTGTAGAGGTGTATTGATGGCATTAAATGTCTTGTCTTTCTTACTACACTAAAAAATTTCGTCCAACAATGGTTCCCCCAGCTTCCAAATGGATCAGTTATATCTTTGGTAGAATTTAGCTCCATATTCCACCAGTTTCCTAGTAGCAAGAAGTACTGAAAATCGATTTTCAGCCTTTTCGGGGTCAAGCTGGAAGAGAATGTGACTTTAAGGGCTTATATTAAAGTGCTTCAACACTATGATCCTTGAGGTCCGAACAGCTCATCAGGAGGTGCTGGTCAGTCCATTCACCCTAGGATTTTACGGAGGCCCTCTATTTTAGTCTCTAGTTAAGAAACCAACCACTCACTTCCTAGATGTGCTAGCTCCGGCTGGAAAGAATATGAACATGGAGGATGCTTATCTAGTGAAAAAGAACAGTCATTACAAGCGAAGGAAAAATGAGATTTCTTCCTCCAACAGGAGCAGGAGAGAGACATTTCGACTCCCTTGATCCAAAACACAAGCACTATACCCTGCTCATCACCAGCCCAACTAGAATGTTCATGGCAATTGACCAACACTCCACCTTACAATCACCTAAAAGCTCATAAAATGGTCCCAAGCTCCTAAAATTTAAATATATTTGAAAGTACCATAGGGAGTATAGGCATGACACCAATCGGTGCTGCTATGTGGGGCAAGAGATAAAAAGGCTTATACAAGCAGGCTACCTGAAAGACTACGTGGGCAAAGGAACAAAGAGCAAGCAGTAGGAAGAACGCTCTTGCCACGACAACTCCTACAGAAGTAAGGATAAACAGAGGATCTGTAGGAGGCTTTTTTAGACCATGGAACGCTTATAACCTCAAGAAGTTTATTCTTGAAATCCCTACTCTCTATTCACGGCTTGCTATCTTTCTATCAAGAATTATCTCACATGGATAAAGGCAATTCTTGCTTCCCATCTTGTGTTACTCGCGAGCTTAGCTTTTGGCTCCTAACTGACTCCAAATAAGCTGCCACCACCAACTGGCGGATATTTTTACATATGTCATTCTTAGTTGGAATACTCACTTACCTAAGTTGCCATTCGGCACACGCTTTTAATAAGCCGCCACCAGCCGACATACCCTCTTAATAAGTCTCCTCTAGCTGGGCCACGCTTCTACATAAATCACCCCTAGCTAGCAGACACTTCCAATAAGTTGCCCCTACCTAGTGTACGCACATATGTAAGTTGCCTCCAACTGGTGCACACAGTGACATTAGTCGCCACTAGCTGGCACATGCATCCAACTAAGCCGTCACCAGCTGACATATATAACATACAAACAACTACCAACTGACATACTCACTCCAGTTTCCAGTTGCCTTCTGTTAGTACATAAATTTCAGCATAATGCTAATAGAACTTGCTTAGGTTAACTTACTACTTGAGTTCTTTCCTTACTTATTTATTGTGAGTCATATTCTCTCGTACTAACGGAATCATATCTTACTCGCTCATAATAGGAACAGCTGGAACAAGTACGCATGTATTAGCTGGGCAAAACAATCAACAAATTGCTATAACAGGTTGCTTAAACCTACAGGTTTGTAGCAACAAAGGCATATACTTGGGTTAAGAATTATCCTACTTATTTGCCTAGTTTTCTGGCTAAAGTTATGTGATGAAGCATCCCTTGTTACTACTTGGGTAACTCATACTAGTTGAAGATGGAGAAACCTCCTTCTCTTATCCTACTTAGGATTACCCTAACACCTGCAGGGAACATTCTAACGTAGTGTGGTTGAGTGATGATGCCCTTAAGCCTTTCATGGACTAAACTCACAAGCAAGGCACATCAAATCAGCTGGCTATAAGCCTAGTTGACCCATCAGCAGGGAGGTAAGGCCCACAAATTTATCTCTTACTTTACTAAACTGACAGGCCCAAGAAATAATTCCATTCCAACCGAACACAACATCATACTACTGGATGGATGCGTTGTATAGCTTGCCAACATATTAATACATGTCATTCTAAAGTATCTCCAGGTGGCTCCCAGTAGATCGATGAAAAATAAGTTGGGAATCCACAAGTAACGGATTTTTGAATTTTAGACAGACCTGAAAAGACTCAATCAACCTAATGTATCTCAATCAATTCAAGTCCAAAAATCGTGCACGATTTATTCAGTTAGTTAGTTGTTTCAAAGCGCTCTCAAATGGCGTGGGACTCTCCATAACAACCACCGTATCCTACTCTCTACATGCCTATAAATGGAAGCATTACATAATCATTTGGTAATATCAACCCTCACTCTCAAACTCTCACTTATTCTCTCAATTCTCTTTGATTTTTAGGTTATTTTGAGCCCATATTTTGCACTTCACACGAATATATATATACTGTATTGTTATTCTACACCATGATTATCACTTTAATTCAAGTTTTTTTTATTCTTGTTCAGTAAAACCATTACCGACTTAAGTAGTGGAGTGCTAACCTTTGTTTTACAGGGTTAGTCCTCGTTGATCTTAAATTTTTCCTTAAAAAGATCTTTGAAATTGTGGTGCGGCCAAAAGCTTGGTACGCATCATTGGCTCCAAACATTTGTGTATATATAAGTAATACGTACTTTTAAAATCTTAATATGTTAACACCAAAAATATGTATACATAAATTTATAAAATAAATAATGTTTCAATAATATTATTATCCCATATTTGTAAAGTTATGGTACTATTATTTCTTAAAATTATATTTTATAATAGTTTTAAAAAACTAATCGGGTATACCTTACCTAACCCCAGACTCTTAGGTTTGGGGCAGGTCAGGTCCTGAGTCAAATAACTTCTAAATGGGCTTGGTCCCATGTTTTGATAAACCTGACCCATTTCCATCCCTACTTTTTTGTCAAATGAAGGCGCAACCTCACCATTATAGTAGTTTGTCGTGACCGAGAGTATGCTTTGGATTTACTTTAAACTTGAATCACTATTTGTATGTTGTATGTATGTAATATATAGTGTCTGAATTTGTGTTATGAACGCCCATTTTATAAGCATGAGCTAGAGGTTTGACTTGCACCTCACTCCCATTGGCATTGAACACCGTAAACTTGTAATGAAACAATCTTTTAAATTGTCATAATTTAAATATTCATCGGTACAATTTTTACCTTATCCATTAAACTAAAATTAGATCCTAATCTTAACCAATAAATTAACACGTCATTAGTAGGTTAGACAACTATTTCTAACTGCCCATACGGTGAAGGGGTCTACAAACCCCCACGATCAACACTTCCACATGTGCATAATTACTTCATATGATTCGTAGCTCCTCTTTCCCATTGCACCAATAGAAAGTAGTACAAACTTGAAACTCAAAACAATTTGAGACCACTCTGTCAGTCAAAGCGAATGAGCCCTCCAGAAAACGTGAAAAATGAGAACGCGTCTATCAGACACCGCATCACTTCAAAGTTCAAACCCAACAACCACTACTATATATATACATCACTCAAGAATGCAGTTGCTCTGTCTAAATCTAGTTGCCCTGTCTAAATCTCTAAATCTCATCAAGTTTATCTTATCAGCCCGTAGCTTGAATTAACAACCCATCATCCGATCTCTTTTATTACGTTGTTCCAATAAAGAGAACCCGGTTTCTGAATCAGCACAGTTGTCTTCTTTTCCAGAACTGATAATTCTGGATTTTTCAGAGGGCGCAGAAAGAAACACAGGCGTATTGGAAATTGAAAGGTATAGGAATAATACAGACAAAGCAGCGGCTGCCAGATGTTGGACAGGAGTATGGGGGAAAACTTTGAATTCTTGTGAAGTGAAATCAAACTGGGCCTACGGCAATCTGGGCAACGAGTACATCTACCGCTTATATCTAACATCCTTATCCTCTCCGCGCTCCTCTCCAGCTTTAGATTTCTTCACCTACGCAGACTCACATAATTTCTTTCTTTTCTTTTCTTTCTTGTTTTGTGGGATTTATTGTCCCTCCTGTTTCTTTCTCTCTTCTGCTGCGAAAGCAAAACCCACCAGTTATAATAATAATAATTGAGTATAATAGTGTTTCTTTAATTTTCTTTATTGCTATATATTTAGTTTTCTTATCCTTTCATTCTTCTCTTCTTTATTCTCTCCCCTCGCTGCGTTTGGTAGTGTTGGGGGTTTATCGTCTCCTTTTCTCTTTGAACCCTCGGGTCATCGCTGTGCTTTAAGGCTAAATCTTTATCCGATTGAATCGAGGGTTTTAATTGGTTTTCTTGATTTTTGTTTTTTCTTTCTCTTATCTTCCGTTTTTGGGGTGTGACGGCTTGTAGTTATGGCTTTGGGTTCCGCTTTTCTTGAGATTTTACAAAGACCCACAATTTGGGACGTGTTGTTTGAGCTAATGGTGTTCATGGCTCCCATCTGGATAGCTGTTGTTGTTGGCGTTTTGGTGGGCTGGGCATGGAAACCTAAATGGGCTAATCTGAATGTTGAGTTTCTTGATTCTACGGCAAAGGGAGGCGAGTCAAACAACAAATCAAGAATGGTTCTCCCACAGTTCTCTGCCTCCATGCCAAGCCTGAGCTCGTTGAAACTGCAAGTTCCCACGTGCATTTCTTGGATTTCTGACGGGTTTGAGAAGGATAATTCATCCTTGCCTTCAATTTCAAGCCCTGATTACAGGTTAGCGGCAAAGGTTTTTACTTTCTTGAATAATTTGAATCTTTTTTAGTTATGAATTAGTGTGAGCTGATGTAGTTGGTTGAGGGTTCAACCATGTGTTTCTTAATAACTTGAAATGTCTTTCATCAGCTCTTCGAAGTCGGAGAACGAGAAATCAAGTCTTGTGAATGAGGATGATCTCAGACATTTGCATAGATTAGTTGAAGAAAAAGATGGAGGCCCTGCTTGGATCCAGATGATGGATAGGTCTATACCCAATATGAGCTATCAAGCTTGGAGAAGAGACCCTGAGGTTACTCTTCTTACATAGCAAATACTGATATATGTTGATTTAGTATTGATTTTTGCATTTTCTCATGGTAATGCTTTTCTCATGCAACTAAGTTATGGCAATTCTTGACTTCTCCTGTGTAGACCGGACCGCCACAATATCGCAGTAGGACTGTTTATGAAGATGCCAATCCTGAAATGCTGAGGGATTTCTTTTGGGATGATGAATTTAGATTAAAATGGGATGATATGCTTATACACGCAGAGACTTTGGATGACTGCTCCACCACTGGGACAATGGTGGTTCATTGGGTACGAAAGGTAGGGAGACCTGGTTTGCTCTCTTATTTTCTGATATGAATTTAATACTTTGTTGTTGGTGGTGGTGTATTGACTGGATTCTTTTGTTATGCTTCAGTTTCCCTTCTTTTGTAGTGACAGAGAATACATCATAGGCCGTCGAATTTGGGCGTCTGGACGAACATATTATTGTGTAACAAAGGTAAGAGAACTTTGGGATTATCTTTGGCACTTAGTATTTGATACGCTACTTTTCAATTTGCGCTTCAAGTTTAGAATATCATGAGAATATCTAATTAAATTTGTTGTGTATGATGGCATATGGGAAAATTTATATCTTGAGATGTTTATGTAATATGAAAAGTACTTATACCAGCTGTGGAACATTCAATTCTTTGATTAGTTATTATTGGCTTCGCTTTTCTATTTACATTGTAAGTCAATTCTAATTTGAAACGAAGTATTTTAGGCTAGTTCTTTAGGCAAAACCTGAAGACGTTAATCTATTCTCTGCCACCAATCAACTCAAGAGCTTGTCAATTTAAGTTTTCTTACAGCTGGTGGAGTATTAGAAAGTGTAATGATGGTGTCAAGGATGTCCTCGTATATTTATCAACTCTAGTGAGCTTCATTGCCATCGTAGGTTATATCTATCATATATCCCTTGTCTGATGATATTTTCATTTCAATGTGATTTCTTCTTCCTGTAATAGGGTGTGCCTTGCTCCTCTGTGCCACGCCGCAACAAACCAAGACGGGTTGATTTGTACTATTCTAGTTGGTGCATACGACCAGGTATCCAAGTCCAACAAATCATGTTTATTTGATACAAATAGTTTCTCATAATGAAATAAAGAGAACTTAGTTAAAGTTGTCAGAACAGGGAAAACAAAAAATGCAGCTTGACTTAGTCTAATTCAATTTAGTAAACTACTCGTTTTTATTGATATCCATTTCTTTACAGTCCGTGTGCTAGGTGCTGCTTAAATTTTTTGTTAAAGAATGAGAAGTTGGATATTTACAATTATAAGGACAGACTTTGTCTTTGGCTGCTCATACCTGTTACTAAATGATGTGCTTCTTTTTTGTTCGTTCCTTTGTGCATTTTAGCTGAGTCAAAGAGAGACAGACGATTGACCGCTTGCGAGGTGCTGCTCTTCCACCACGAAGACATGGGTATTCCTTGGGAAATCGCAAAACTTGGTGTGCGGCAAGGCATGTGGGGTGCTGTCAAGAAGATTGACCCTGGCTTGCGTTCCTATCAGAAGCACCGAGCTTCAGGATCACCGCTTTCCCACTGTGGTTTCATGGCTCAAATTAACACTAAAGTCAGCCCTGAGTTGCTGGAATCACAGGAGAGTACAAGCAGTGCATCAGAAGTAGAGCCTATAGGATCAGCAGATAAGCCATCAGGAAGAGGCATACCGAAGATGCTGGTTGTCGGTGGGGCTATTGCCCTTGCATGCACTATCGATCGAGGGCTCTTGACAAAGGCCGTTATATTTGGAGTTGCGCGAAGGTTTGCAAACATGGGAAGGAGGTTGTGATCCAAGGACCCTTGCACTTTGCAGAATGGATGTCGGCATCGCCAGGTTCCCTTGCCCCGGCAAGCCAAAAATCACGCTGCCGGTTGATCCGTTTCTCTTCCAAAGGTGGTAGTTTGTGGTCTTAGTCTTTCATTGAGGCATAGTTTGGACAAAGGTCAGGAAGAGATAAAAGATGGTACAGTTGCAGCATTGTTGAAGATAAAATAAGTGAGATTCCATTCTGTTCTCACCTGATCATCCTTGCCATCATTAATGGTTCATTTGCTTCTAAGGTGTTCATTTCACTGATTGTGATATAGATGAAAATAGAGGACTCCTTTGTTTAATTTCTGGTCTCGCCCTCCCTCTCTCCTGTTTCATCGTTTGGTTTCGCAGGCCCGACTTATAAGCTCTTTAAAACATATTATAAATACTTGAAAGCTTGCAAGGTTTTCAACAGTGTTTGATAATTTTTTTTCGAAGAATAAGCTTACAAGATCAAAAAGATAAGATGTTGGGAGTTTATGAGGTCATTTAGAAAACGAAAAATAAAAAAAACAGAAAAAGAAGATGTTCAACTTATTTAAAATATAAAAAACATGGTTAATTATATTTTGATATTCGAATTATGATTATTTTTATGCTTTGACATTTAATTTTTTTTAGTTAAACCATCAAGAGGTGGGGGAGTTTTTCGGGATATCCATTCCTTCTTTATTAAACATTAAAAAAGTTACAATGCGGGGTACTGATTTCCTTAATTTTCTAAAAAAATCATAAATAAGGAGTACTATTCCTTTACAGATATTGAAAGTATAAATAAGGAATACTATTCCTTTACAAAAATTGACAACGTAAATAAGGAGTATTATTTCCTTACAGTCAAAATGAATCCTAGTCTTGTTATAGCTAATATAATTTTGGTGATATGGCAGAAACTTTTTGACTAATCAGATTGTCTTCTCCAACATGATATATTGGTTTTACTATCTCAATTTTACGAAATTCTGCACTTTGCTATTTATAATTATTTTTCAATCATCTTTTCTTCTTTTTTCCCAGAAACCACCACATGTAGTGCACATGTGATATTTAACGGTTGTATGATGTGATATTTTTTACATATGCATAGCATGTGATTTTTTTAGACAGACAATTCAACCAAAAGGCAATCATATTTTCGCAAAGTTGAGATGGTAAGTTGATACAAAAAAAAAAAAACTTTGATGATAAAGTATAAAAACGAACATATTTGAATGACAACATATAATTTACTCAACAACTAAACTTTTCAAATTTGATAATGTGAATTACAAAATTGACATTACTAACATATTATAAATTTTATAATTTTATTTTACTCAAATATTTTAAAAGTTTATTTTTAAATTAAGATCGAATATTCTATAAACTTTTAAAATATTTTATAAGATATATAAATTTATAGAACGTTCTAAAAATAGTTTAGTCAAACACCCTCCTATATCTGCCCGTTTGTTCAAATTTTAATTAGGAATTATTTATATATCAAACTGTATAATTTGAAAAAATATGCAAGACAAAAGTCTAATTGTGAAAAGCCCCTTTAAGTACAGTTTGTTTTTCAAATATAGAATTAAATAGGGTAAATTGCATAAAATCCGTGAATCCTTTATGTTAAAAAAAAAGTAAAAAATTCTCTGTGTTTTTTAAAATATTGCATAATCTTCCCTTCTGTTAGTTAAGCCCTAATGACATTAATTTTTTGTTAAATTTTCTGTTATACCCTTCTTACAATAATCATTGATCTTCAATGTAAAAAATGAATGGTCCAAATTTGAAGTAATTTAAAATATATTTTTTTTATTTATATATATATTTATTTATACTATACATACACAATATAATATATATATATATATATTAGTATCTATAGACGATGACGGCTGCAGCTTATGTGGGCGACGTCGCCCGCTCACAAAAAGGCGACGGGAGGTCGCCCATTTTAGTCACCCCCGTCGGCCCCTTCTAGAAGGAGCGGCACCAGATCTGGGGTGACGTTGCCGAAGCGCCGTTGCTAGCATGTAGACGGAGAAGAAGGTGTAAAAAAAGAAAAATTCTATTTTTTTAAAAGTAAAGTAAAAATAATTTAATTTTTTCAAATTTAAATATTAAATAATTTTAATACTTAATTGTATTATTTATATTAAATAATATAATTTAAAATAATTAATTTATTTTTTTTGGTATTTTGATACTTGGTTAGTATTATTTGTAAATAAATAAAATATAAATTGAGTTATTAATAATTTAATCGAGTTAATAACATATAATTATTATAAGTGACTATATATTGCACATAAATTTATAATTTGAAAAGTGAATTTAGTATATTAAATTTGTATTGTGTTTTTTAATTCAAAATTTTAAGTTTTAAAAAACTTATATACTTTTTAGGTGATTTTATATTAAATTAATATATTTCATAAACCAATATAATTTATTGTAATATATTTGGACTCAATAAATAATTTAAATTAATTAAATACATTTAAATAGTAATAATATAAATAAATTAATTTAAAATATATTTAAATATGAAAGAAAGAGGCAAAATAGATATTATATACTTAAAGTAATCTCAAAAATGCCAAAAATGAGGCCCACTCGCACAATAGACGAGCATCACACACTCTTCGTTAGTTTCTATAGAGGGATTTTTTTGCTGTATTTTACAAAATACAGAGGGATTTTTGCCTTTCAAATTAACACAAAAATTTTTAGCTAAATTTTGAAATACAAGAGAATACTATGCAATTTACCTAATTAAATATGCAGTTTTCAAAAGTAATTTCAGTATGTTTTTAGAATAAAGAGTTCTTTCCGGTTTAAAAAGAAAAAAATTAGGTGAAAGTATATCTCAATCTCCATGGCATCACAAACATGGATCAAAGTATCGGCAGATATTTGTTGATATTTATCGATAGGTATTCGGTTCTAAACATGTCAATTTGATATAATCGTCAGATTCTATATATTATTCAAAATTATTTGGTATCGTCGATAATATCTAGTATTATCCCATATTATCGTTGATACAATGACATTAATGCCTGAATTCGATTATATCATCGATAGTATCAAATTTTATCTGTTGACTATGATGCGATGGTTGAAACAATTATGAAAAAAAAATAGAGAATTTTTTATACTGTTTCACACAATTATTTGAGCAACTTCCGACCTCTTGTAGCTCTTGTCGCTGTAACTATTTTGTGCATTTTAATTTAGAACGACTGGGGATTGCGAAAAGCTACTCCACCTCTAAGTGATCTTTGTTAAAAAGAAAAAAAAAGCCTGATTTATAGGTGAGACGTCAGAGATCCTAGTCCCCCTTCATCCCCTGTCAAGCAAATCTGACTACAAGAAACCTTGGCATAACCAGTATCACTGCTACATTCCACAAGAATTGTGTCATCACATAGTGTACTTTCACATCTATGACAATTATTTATATCAGCAATTATCTGTACATATTTCAAGTCTTGATGGGGCATTTGTAGGTAAGCCAATTTTCACTCCCAATTGAATGATGGCAAGTGGAAATAATATATTAATTGTCAATTATATGTTTTTTTATTTATATTTTGCAATGTAATAAATTATTTTCAAGTCTAAATTGTTAAGTTAACTTATATTTTAATTACATTTTTTCATTAATTAATGACCGGTAAGTGAAAAAATCGAATCATGTTTTATAGTCAAAGATTTGAATCAATCAAATGACACCACGTGGAACAGCTGCATGTATGTTCCAACCAAATTAAGACAAATAATTTGATATTTATCTCCTTAATAAGTACAAATATTAAAGAGATAATGTCAGATTGGTCAATCATGTCAAACCAAATATTTGATGTATTTATCTATTTAAATTAAGTTATAAAGAGATAATACTAAAGGTGTTCAAAAATATATCGTAACTCTTCCTCTTTGATATCTATATAAAAGGGATCCTTGCATTCATTCAAAATACATGCATAGAGAACGAAAAGTGAAGCAAGAGAAAAAGGCCAAAATAATTCTCTCTAGGTTTCCTGAGGTCAAGAATATTCAAAGGCACTCAAAATGGAGACCGAGTCATTCATCAAAGACACACAACAAATTATAGCTTTTGAAATTGGGATTATTGGCAGGAGTCCGTGAATAAATATTATAAATATCCAAATTCAATGCTTAAGGAGATTCAAGTGGAAAATCCGCATCCAAGTCCTTAAAGCCAAAACTCAAGAGTATAATGTTTGATTCGGGATCACGGGCAGGAGCCCTTGAATTAGCGTTATAAAAAGTCAAAATCAAATCCAAATGAGATATACGTGTTAAATAGCAAATCTTTAATTTTTTAACAGAAGAATCAAATGACAAGATAGAGACTATACCAACTTTTACCTAATTTTATTTATAATAGTTTTCTTATATGTAACTTCAGACATAATAATTTTTGTGTACACAAATTTTGGTACACACAGTGGGACCATCTTAATCTGTTATATCTTTTCATCACAAATCAACTTAATAGGGCAATAGAGACGAAGAACAATCTTTTCAAGTACCCAAATTTTAAGTATCATATATCGAGTTTGCAAGCTTCTTTTCAAGAAAACAATCATGTGGGGGCTAGTAAAGATGGTGTAATTATGATAACCCTCAATTTTTCACTCGAGTTGGGGGTAAAGCAAGAAACCAAGTTGTGGAGAAAGATTTGATCGATCATAATATGATTCATCAATCAAGTCCAAAGTCTGAGATTGCAACAGTTGTGATGGTGCAAACTACTTACCTAGAAGAACAAGTCGTATAATTGAGAGCTATCATTGGAAGTTTATTGAAACATGTTCAAGCAAGTGACGATCAACTTAAGAAACTTCATCACAAGTTTCAAAGTATCCCTACTTCAAATAAATTTGAAGAGCAAGATTTTTTAATTGTATGCAGTACAAGCAAAGGAATTCTTGTTTTTACAGATGAATTTGTTTCTATTGAGCATGTGAAGAATATTGTCAGTAAAGCGATAGAAGAAACATATGAACCTTGAGCTTAAACTTTTGAATCTTACTTGAAGCCTTACACAAAAAGAATTGAGGAACTAAGCTTGACAGAAAACTATCAGCCTCTAATGTTTCAGCAATTTGCTGCCCATGGGGACCCTAGACAACATGTTTCCCACTTCGTCGCAACATGCAACAATGCTGGAACTGATGGAGATCTTTTAGTCAAGCAGTGTATTTTATCCTTGAAAGGCTCATCTTTTGATTGGTGCATTGATCTTGAAGCAAACTCCATTGATAGTTGGGATGATTTACAAAAATAAAGTTTTTGGTCATTTTTAGTACTCGACATATTACTAGCATGATTGAACTTATTAATCAACAACAAGAAAAAGATGACATCGTGCTTGAATACATTGATAATTGGAGAAATCTATCATTAAATTGCAAAGATACCTCATCTAATATCAGCAATTAAGTTGTGTATCAAGGCACTCACTGGGAACTTTGCTATATTCTTCAATAAAGCCAAGAACATTTGGGGTGCTAGCGACTCATGTACATGGTATTGAAATGAGCTTAAATTGGAAGGAAGACGAACATTTAGTTGATGACAATGATGATGATGATAATGATGCAACATCATGAAATTTTTAATTTTTCAGACCTCCTATCTAATTCCCAATGTTTCTGTATATGAGCATAAGCTATCTAATATCTATAAAAAAATAATTCAAGAACTCCATGATACGAGTATAAACTATCTATAAATTTATTTGAAGTCTCCTTGATACGAGTATAAGTTATCTGCAAATTCAAATTGAAAGCTCAGAATAATACTATCTACAAATTTACTTGAAAAACTCTTTGATATGAGCATAAATGAACTACAAAATCAAATAAGTTCAAGTCAAGTACTCATGGATACTAGTACTAGATACCTACGGTCAAATTGAAAACTCCTTGATGTGAATATAAATCATCTATATATTTATATGAAAAACTCCTTGACACGAGTATAAATTATCTAATTTATTTGAAGAACTCCTTGCATATTATTATAAACTATCTACAGATTCAAATCAGTTCAAGTAAAAAACTCATTGATATGAGTATAAACTATTTACACATTCAAATTGAATACTCCTTGATACAAGTATAAACTATCTCAAAATTTATTGAAGAACTCCTTGACTGAGTATAAATTCTCTGCAAATTCAAGTTGAGGGACTACTTATAATATTACAAGTATAAACTATCTAGAACTCTACTTGAAGAACTCTTTGATATAAGTATATAAAATATCTACAAATTTAAATTGAAAAACTGCTTGATACAAGTAAAAACTATCTAATACTGACTTCAAAACACCTTGATATGACTAAAAACTATCAACAGATTCAAATAAGTTCAAGTCAAAAACTCATTTTATGAGTAAAAACAATCTCCAAAGTCAATTTTGAAGACTTCTTAATACGATAATAAACTATCAACAAAGTTCAAGTACACTATGTTATGACTTGATCATCTAAAGAGGTACGTAGGCAGCTTGATATATGTTTTCACATTCAGTCACAAGTTAAAAAAGAAAGAACATCTCATGAAGAGGAATTAATTTCGAGACGTGTTCACTCATTCATTTTATTGTATAGATACCCGTGAACAAGTTTTGAGGAGGCATTTGTACAGAAGCAAATTTTCACGCCTAACTAATAGACAGTGTAAAATAATAATTATCAATTGTATTTATTTTTTATTTATATTTGAAATGTATAAAATTAATTTCAAGTGTAAATAGTTAAGTTAATTGATATTTTAATATATATTTTTCCATCAAATCAATGACTGATAGGTGTCAAAATTGAAGTGTTCCGGCTAATCATGCATTGCAGTCAATGATTCGAGGCAATCAAAAGACGCCACGTGGAACAATTACATTTACATTCCAACCAAATCAAGATAAATGATTTGGTGTTTATCTCTTAGAAAATACAAATATTAAAGATATAATGTCAAAGTGATCAATCATGTCATGCCAAATATTTGATATGGTTATCTCTTTAAATTAATTTATAAAGAAATAATACCAAAGATGTTCAAATACATATTCACTCTTTCTCTTTCACATCTGTATAAAGGAGTCGTTCAAATTCATTCAAGACACATACATAGACAATGAAAAGTGAAGTAATAGAAGAAGGCATAAATAATACTCTCTACGAAGTTCCTCAAGGTCAAGAATATTCAAAGCACTCGAGATGGAGATTGAATTATTCATCAAAGACACGATAAAATTCGTGTTCACAAATTTTGACACGCCCTGTGGGACCATCTTAACCTCTCATCTCTTCTCTTCACAAATCAAGTTTGAAGTTCCAATGGAGATACAAGACCAACACATCATCTTCACTAGTCCAAAATTATTTCAATAAGTCAAATAAACTTTGTAGAAATATTCAAGTGCGGGCAAATGAAGTTGGTATTTCATGTTTTCACCCAAGTCCATCCATTCAAATCGGGGGCAATTCATCGACAATAAATTTTACTGATTAAGAAAATGAAGATGCTAAATCATGTTGAAAACTTTGACTTGCTCATTGATAAGAAGCTAAGTTGTTAAAAGTGTTCTTAGATATGTACAAAAACTATCTTATGTTTTCGAAATAATTTCGATGCTCCTGATATGCGTACAAACTATCTAATGTCATCAAAAGATAATTCCCAGTGCTCTTGGGTCTGCTCTTGCATAAGAGTATCAACTATCTAATCTCTTTGACAACTAAATCTTAATACCCTGGATATGAGTATGAATTATCAAATGTCTTCAAAAATAAATTTATTTGAAAAACTCTTTGATATGAGTATAAACTATCTATAAGCTCAAATAGAAAACTCCTTGGTACGAGAATAACTATTTGATAAATTTACTTGAAAAACTCCTTAATATAAGTATAAACTATCTACAAATTCAAGTTATGGACTCCTTGATATGAGTATAAACTATCAACAAACTCAAATAAAAAACTCCTTGATACGAGTATAAACTATCTACAAAATTAAATAAAAAAACTCAAGTCCTTAAAGCCAAAAGTCAAGAGTAAAATATTTGATTTGGGATCACAGACAGGAGCCCTCGAATTAGTGTTATAAAAAGTCAAATTCAAATCCAAATGAGATATACGTGGAAAATAGCAAATCTTTAGTTTTTGAACAGAAGAATCAAATGACACGCTAGAGACTATACCAATTTTTACCTAATTTTATTTATGATAGTTTTCTTGCATGTGACTTCAGACATAGTAAAATTTGTGTACACAAATTTTGGTACACATAGTGGGGCCATCTTAACCTGTCATATCTTTTCATCACAAATCAACTTAATAGGCCAATTGAGACGAAGAACAGTCTTTTCAAGTCCCCAACATATAACGGGTTTGCAAGCTTCTCTTCAACAAAACAATCATGTGGGGGCAAGTAAAGATGGTGTTATTATGATAACCCTCAATTTTTCACTCAAGTTGGGGGTAAAGCAAGAAACCAAGTTGTGGAGAAAGATTTGATCGATGATAATATGATTCATCAATAAAGTCCGAAGTCTGAGATTGCAACAATTGTGATGATGCAAACTACATACCTAGAAGAACAAGTCGTATAATTAACAACTTCCATTGGAAGTTTATTAAAACATGTTCAAGCACGAGTACAAGTAATCTACAAATTCAAATTGAAAGCTCAATGTAATACTATTTACAAATTTACTTGAAAAACTTTCATATGAGTATAAACGATCTACAAAGTCAAATAAGTTCAAGTTAAGTACTCATGGTATTAGTACAAGATACCTACAGTCAAATTGAAAACTCCTTGATATGAGTATAAATAATCTATATATTTATATGAAAAGCTCCTTGACGCGGTGTAAATTATCTAATTTATTTGAAGAACTCCTTGCATATTATTATAAACTATCTACAAATTCAAATCAGCTCAAGTCAAAAACTCATTGAAATAATTATAAACTATTTACACATTCAAATTGAATACTTTTTTATACAAGTATAAACTATCTCAAAATTTATTGAAGAACTCCTTGATTGAGTATAAATTCTCTGCAAATTCAAGTTGAGGATCTACTTATAATAATACGAGTATAACTTTCTAAAACTCTACTTGAAGAACTCTTTGATATGAGTATAAACTATATACAAATTCAAGTTGAAGAACTACTTAATACAAGTATAAACTATCTAATATTTGCTTGAAAAAACACTTTGATATGAGTAAAAACTATCAACAAATTCAAATAAATTCAAGTTAAAAACTCATTTTATGAGTATAAACAATCTTCAAAATCAAGTATGAAGACTCCTTAATACGATAATAAATTATCCAAAAAATTCAAGTAAACTATGTTATGACTTGATCATCTAAAGGTTTCATAGGCAACTTGACATATGTTTTCAAGTTCAGTCACAAGTTAAAAAAGAAAGAACATCTCATGAAGAGGAATTAATTTGGTGACGTGGTCACTCCTTCACTTCATTGCATAGATATCCGTGAACAAGTCTTGAGGAGGCATTTGCAGACAAGCAAATTTTCACGTCCAATTGAATGATAACAAGGGTAAAATAATAATTATCAATTATATTTATTTTTTATTTATATTTGAAATGTATGAAATTAATTTCAACTGTAAATAGCTAAGTTAATTGATATTTCAATATATATTTTGTCATTAAATCAATGACTGATAAGTGTCAAAATCGAAGTATTTCGGCAAATCAATCATGCTTTGCAGTCAAAGATTTGAGCCAATCAAAAGACGCCACATGGAGCAATTACATTTACATTCCAGCAAAATCAAGACAAATAATTTGATGTTTATCTCTTGAGAAAATACAAATATTAAAGATATAATATCAAATTGATCAATCATGTCATGCCAAATATTTGATATGGTTATCTCTTTTAAATTAATTTATAGAGAAATAATACCAAATATGTTCAAATACATATTAATTCTTTCTCTTTGACACTTATATAAAGGAGTCTTTGTAATTCATTCAAGACACGTACATAAACAATGAAAACTGAAGCAAGAGAAGAAGGCAAATATAATACGCTCTACGAAGTTCTTCAAGATAAAAATATTCAAAGCACTCGAGACGAAAATCGGGTTGTTCATCAAAGACATGATAAAATTCGTGTTCACAAATTTTGGCACGCCCAGTGAGACCGTCTTTACCTCTCATCTCTTTTCTTCACAAATCAAGTTCGAAGTTCCAATGGAGATACAATACCAACACATCATATTCACTGGTTCCAAATTATTTCGATAAGTCGAATAAACTTTGTAGAAATATTCAAGTGGGGGCAAATGAAGTTGGTATTTCAGGTTTTCACCCAAGTCCATCCATTCAAATCGGAGGCAATTCTAATCTCTTTGACAACTAAATCTCAATGCTCCTGGATATGAGCATAAATTATTAATTGTCTTAAAAAATAAATTCTCAATACTTCTTGATATGAGTATAAATTATTTATAAATTTGCTCAAAGAACTCTTGGATTTGAGTATAAACTATCCATGTATTTACTTGAACAACTCCTTAACATAAGTATAAACCATCTATAAATTTACTTGAAAAACTCTTTGTTATAAGTATAAACTATCTAGATGCTCAAATAAAAAACGTCTTGCTACGAGAATAAACTATCTGATAAATTTACTTGAGAAACCCCTTAATATGAGTATGAACTATCTACAAATTCAAGTTATGGACTCCTTGATATGAGTATAAACTATCAACAAACTCAAATAAAAAACTCCTTGATACGAGTATAAACTATCTATAGATTTAAATGAAAAACTCCTCGATATGTGTAATCTATCAACAAATTCAAATAAGTTAAAGTTAAGAACTCTTTTATATGAATATAAACTATTTATAAATTTACTTGAAGATGATATGAGGATAAACAAATACAAATTCAAATTGAGCACTCTTTGATATGAGAATAAACTATTAACAAAATTTAAGTGAACTACGTTATGAGTTGATCCTTCCAACGAGGTATGTAGGTAGCTTGAGATATATTTTCAAGTTCAATCACAATAAAGAAAACACAACAAAGTACTATGCCATGAATTGAATATTTATTTTTATTCACCAAATATTACATTACAGCAAAATTGTCAAACAGATTACATAAAAGTCCAATCTAATTGACTTTCTGGTCACCTATTCTAACAAAAACAAATTCGAGAAGATGGACCAAATCTACACAATTGCTTAGTGTATTTTTCGATATACGTAGTTCTTGACTTGGTTCTAAACCAAAAGGAGTATAAGAGATGGAGAGGGAGGATGGATAAAATTCATGAGTAATTATTGTCTCTTAAGGTTATGGAAGAGTTGGTATGAAGTTGAGAGCAAATGAAGGGAGTCCTAGTCAACTAGGTCATGTCCCTATCTCCACCAACTTCTCTAAACTCCTCCACTGTCCCTCAAGTTTGAAGATCGGCCTCTTAATAAACCCTAGAAGCTATTTTTCATGGTCAAAATCAAGGCAAGTTAACCTAAAAACGCTCAACATGGGTTAGGGCTTGCATACATTTGAATCGAACTTAATTAATTAGTCTAATTCAATTAAATTGAGTCCAGTAACTTATTATATTGAGTTCATTATTTAATCTAATTAAATGAAACACCCATCACATAAAGTCTAAGTGAATATTTAATCCAATTAAATACTAACAAGCCCACAATGCACTTAATAAATTAAATGAATTTAATCCACTTAATTAATTGAGCCCATCAAACATAACTAGTGCAACTAATTATTTTAGCTCATTTCTAATTAATGAATCCAATCTACTAATCATACAAGTCCATCTACTAATTAATGGATGAATACAATTTGCTAAATAATTAGCCAAAGCCTCTTAAATTAGTTCAATTAATTTAAAGTCCAAAATTCAGAATTTAATTAATCTAATTAAGTAAATTTTGGATCATCCATCCAATAGATGACTCCACATAAATTATCAAATTATTTATGCTCTTCAAGAATTACCTCTTCCGGAATTGATTACATCACTTTTCAGTAATTTATGTATGACTCTTTAGGTTCACCCTCAGCTAGACTTAGGCGTATGTGACCAGCACAATTAATTAAATTTAATTTAATTAATTATTTTGTATTAACTAATAACCAGAAATAGCCAATTATCGTGGGTGGCCGTCTAGCAACAGCCCATGACACTAGAGACTAGGTGAATAATAGCGTGAATATTTAGGCTTCAAGTTCCATATGAGTATGGTCCTACTGTCAACCGTCTCCCACTACATGAAAATAGATCAATAGCTATGAAAAATTTGATATTACGAAAAATTTGATGCTTATTAGCAAGTAAAATTTTCATTGATAATCTACACTATTTACTATATATTGTAAATAATTCACTAAATTCGTTAGCAAGTAAATTTTCATTGCTCAATATTAGCAAATAAATTTTTATATTAAGTAATGTGATTTAGAAACAAGAATTTTTTTTCAATCAAGTTATTTTCTTGTAGTGTCCTGACCTTAGTCTAGTAGGGTATAGAACTGGGTGTTGATTTCTATCATTGACTAGGTGTCTATGCTTCATAATTGAGATGTGTTTATTCAATGGACTTATTTAATTAGTTGATTGAATTCATTAGTAGAACTGGGCTACAAATATTTAGTTGGACCAATTATGCCTGATTGGGCTTAATTAATTAAGTGAATTGAATTTGTTTAATTAATTAAGTGTATTTTGGGCTTGTGAATATTTTATTGGACTTATATTCACTTGGGCTTTTTTTGTTGGGTGATATATTTAATTAACTTTAAATAATTGGACTAATATTCACTTGGGTTTCTTTTGTTGTGCTTTTTTTTTCGTCCATCTCTCTCTCTCTCTCTCTCTCTCTCTCTCTCCTCTCTCTCTCTCTCTCTCTCTCTCTCTCTCTCTCTCTCTCTCTCTCCATCTCTTATGTTCTTTTTGTTTTAAGACCAAGTCAAAAACTAGGAAGATGAAAAAATATACTAAGCAAATTAAGTAGTCTTTTAGAAGCGTATCAATATATGGTCATTATCATTTGAATCTCCTTGGTTATGATAGTAAATTAAGTAGTATTTTAACTTGAGGTTCTAGCGTAGCTTTTTGTGCCCAGGACGACTATGACTTAATCATGGTTGATACAGCTATGGTTCCTTCTATAGTTGAAAAAGTAGTGTTTCAGACATAGTCAAAGCATATATGGAGGTTGCAGAGTTCTACGACAGGATTTATTGTTCATTATGAAATGATGATAAATTTCCTATGATCTCTATATTGTGTGTACTGCGAGCCCGTGGCCTTGACAAGATCAAACAAGAAAGCTATTTTCTATGTTGATAATGAGAAATACAAACATAAAATTGATACATAAATATTGAATTTGAAGATGGGAAATAATTCAATTCTGTGCCCTAGAATTTGGTCGGGAGATTAGCAGATAGAAGAATTGTATTTGCATGAAAGTCATAACTCACAGGTTCACAAGGACTCACCTATTCTCTAGTGTCTTGGACCATCTCTAGATGGTCACCCATGTGCAACAAACATTCTAAAGTTAAATAATACATTTAAGGGTGATTAATTAAATAGGATTTAATTAATTGAGCAATATGATTGTCGATTATATTGTGTATGATGTTAGAATAAGTGACCAGAAAATCAATTGGATAGACTACTATTAGTCAATCTTTAACAAAATACTATTGTCCTCATGAATAGAGTAAGTATTCATGAAAGGCATTTGTGTTTGTTCTGCTTACTAATTATGTTGAAAAATATTTCAACGTCACAACAATGCTCACAGATCGAATGGTTAAATCGTGGAACTAGACTATGCATAGGTTGGCAGCTACGAGACCAACTTTTGAGGGACGTTAAAAAACGTTCCAAGTCGAGGATATTGAGAGAGTTTTAGAGACTTGCACTACGTATTGTAGTGTCATGTTTCATCGATGCAAGATGTACGTCGTCTGTGAAATTTTAATTGGTCTATTGGCAAGGCAGTGACTGAGTGAACTGACTCCCGAAAATAATCATATGAAAACCTTGAATCCTTGGTTGGTATGACTGGAATTCTCGATTCTGATAGTACGGGATTAGTTCTCGTACTTGATGAATCATTGGAATCACGTGCATATAAAGACTGTATCATGGATCTGACAAGCAGTGACTATGTTGTGGATGTGGTCATTATAAGTCTTGTCTAGTGCAGTCTGAGTATGCAACAAGTACGGTGGTTTCCAAAAAAGAATGTGTCCCCCTATCTATATTTTGATGGCGAGATCTCCTGTACCTTTTGAGATGGTTTAAACTTAGTGAGTCTATGGCCATAATGATGGGTCGAGTGTGAAAGGATTTCCTACATTGATCAGTAGAGTAAAAACATCAAAAATGTGAAGTATAAATGCCTAGTCAATGATGGGAATTGACGTCCAATTTCATGACCTAGTAACTTGAATGTTCATCCCAATGACCTATTGACACTAGTACTATACTCGTATAAACTCGGAACTTGAATGTTCATCCCAATATTCACTTAGTTTCTAGTGCCATAAATTATTGCTAGACGACTATCCGTGATAACGGGCATTTCTGATTAAGGGATAATCATAAATAAATAATTAAATTAGATTTAATTAATTTTATTGACCACAAATCTAAGTCTAATTGAGGGTTAACTAAAAGAGTCACACACAAACAACGAAAAGTAATGAAATTAATTCCAAAAAAGACGAATTATTTAATTGAATTAAATTAATTCTTGAAAAGTGATAAGATGATTTGTGAGGGAAATCTATCGAATGTATAGTTCAAAATTTGATCAATTAGATTATTTGATTTTGGACTTAGTCTTTTAAATTGATTTGATTAATTTAAATGAAACTTGAATTAATTAATTGAAGTAAGTTTTTCCACAATCCAACTAAATACCAATAGGAACTTGATGTGGTTGAGATTTTTCTACTAAGGGATAAAATCGGGAGTTTTACCTCGGCACAATTGCGCACCAGGTGAATTGCAATTTCCGAAAGAGGTGTTGTTTCAAGAAAAATAAATTCTCAATCAATGAATACTTCCCCCCTTTAAAAATTAATATTTTGGTATTTATAGCGTTGGAAATTATATGGTGTGGTGGGTTGTATACGTTTAGTGTATGCATCATACGTATCAAATTACTTATTTACCCTTACAATTTAATATATTTTTTATTAATGCACATGATTGGCGCCGTCTGTGGGAACCTTTATCTCGACACTGAGTATGCAAACCAGGTCTCGAGCCTTAGCGGAACAAGACCCGTCTCGTGAATAGTCACCACCCCAGGAGGTAATCCCCCTAACGCATGGGCAAGTACCCCTCAACAGGGAGATTCCTCCACCACGTCGACCATCTCTGCCCGCGCCTCCCGGGAGAGCACTCCCCCCTGGTGTCGCCCCAAAAACTCCACCCCAATAACCAATGATCCAACTGACACAAGAAGCTTTGCTCGCCCTGATACGCGACGCATCTACTCGAGCGGCGGTGTAAGCTGTAGCCCAATTTATAGCGCAACAACCTGCGAACCTACCCCCTCCTTCCCCTTGCAGAAGTCGAGAATTATCCTCGCTCCCAAGGAGGAGCAGAGGTAGGAGGAAGTGAACAACAAGATCTCTAGGCCTGAAGTTGCATAGATTCAAGGTCATAATCTCCGCAATCGAGAATCTTTCGCTCCCCCACCACCTAAGGGAGTCGAGGATTCCTACTTGTCATTGGCCGTAGCTCCTCCAAGACGTAGCCCTTTCGCCCCCAAACATTCTAGCCGAAGCGCTCCCTACAGGCCTCAAGGTCTCGAATCTATCGGACTATGATGGAACGAGAGACCCACAAGAACACTTAGACAAATTTTATGCCAAGATTGATTGGTACGATTTGAGTGACGCCGCTTACTGCAAGGTCTTCCACACTACGCTGTCGGAACGTGCATTAGCCTGGTTCAACCAACTGCTCGTTGGAACTATTTCTAACCTTGAGCAGTTGGTTCAACGTTTCTTGCATCACTTCTCCATGAACAAAAAAGTTCTGAAAACGGCTGCATCTCTATTCACCATTAGCGAAAGGGAGGGCGAAACTTTGAGATACTACATCCAAAGATTTATGGACGCAGTGCATGAAGTTCCCCAGGTTAATCATGAGTTGTTGGCAAGTATTATCCAACAAAACCTGCTACCAAGAAGATTCAAGGAGTCCATAGTCGGCAAGCCCCCTAGCACTATGGAAGATTTGCTCGTGCGCACCCAGAAATACATCTGGATTGAGGAGTCTAATGCTTGGGATCCTTCCTTTAGCGGCAAAAGGAAGGGTCGGGAAGAGGAAAATGAGCCGACAAAGAAAGAGGAACGCAAGCATGTACCTCCGGCGGGGTTTGCTCACTATACCCCCTTGAACGCTCCTAGAGGGGAGATATTAATGGTGGCGGAACAACAAAGGCTAATCAGTCAATGGCTGGCAAAGATGAAAGATAACCCCAAGAGACTTAAATCCGATAAGTACTGTCGTTTTCACCTGGACAGGGGACACACGACGGAGGAATGCCATCACCTGAAGAATGAGATAGAAAAATTGATCTAGCGGGGACACTTAAAGGAATATGTCAACCACTATTACAAGGACGCCAGTTTGACCATAGGCCAAATGTGCCAACTCCTCGTGACGATAACTATCCCACCGCAAGAGTCATCCCGTGACCTCAAAAAGATCAACAAGCCGCGAAGGAGTAACTCAGAGTTCATGTAGCAGAAAAATTATTTTTTGGCTATTCACTTATAATGGGAGAAAACTCGAGTAGTAGCTCGACATATCTTTCTCCTCTTTTGATTCTCCAAAAATATTGTACTTCGAATTTTAAGTAATGAAATTAGTTTTCTTGTCATAGTCCCAACAAACGAAACGAATTTAGACGTAGAGATCCTTGAAGTTTCACGAGGACCCTAGAGGCAAAAATCGTCATTGTCATACAGACAAAAGTCGCTATTGCCCCGAGAGCCCCTAAATGGGACTTTCATTAAGATCATCGTCAATAATGTGGTCCCGGAAACTTTACATCCCTTTGAAGTTGGTAAAAGACCGACTCCGGGACATGAAGTACCCTTTTAGGCAACATCTCCTTATCAAATTCTTGAGGCAATGTCCCCTCATAAATATGTTGGACTCAGAAAATTTTGCCCCCCCTTCCGAAGTTGGTAAAAACCTAACTCCGGGGCATGAGCAAAAACATCCCATGAGACAACATCCGACGAATATAAATCATAAGAGAACAAAACAACAGCTCAGTAAGTGCAGTCACTACATTTATGAATATGGTATACTATCGGATTACCTACCAAAATTTTCAACCATGTGGATGGTGAGAAAATCACCCCAAGAGGCAACGTCCTCGAAAAAGGAAAAAAATAATGCGCCGCTTCACTTTCTCCAAAGTCTTGGGGGCTCCATCACCACATGTAAGAATTATTTATGGGGAGTCTCTCTTGAAGATGACGTCGAAGTCCTCAAGATAAATGAAAAAATTCGGCGCAAGAGATGAATAAACTCTGTGAATCCCTACTAATAGAGAATGGGAACAAATATTATCAAAAAATATTTGATGGTGTAGTAGAAGGGGTGCCCCCTACCCTCCTCGAGGCACTGCCTCGAGCCGAGAAGGCACGACCTCGCCCCCCCCCCCCCAGCCCGAGGCAACGCCTCGGGCTGGAAAGGGGCGCCCCCTGCCCCCAACTCGAGGCAGCGTGCCTCGAGCCCAACCCAGGGGGGCGGCCTCTCGAGCTGGGCGCGGTGTGGGCTAGGTTGTTCGAGGCAAAGCCTCGAGCCTCGGTGAGCCATGCCAGGTCGAGGCAATGCCGCGAGTTGGACTCGGGGTGCGCCGCCCAGCTCGAGCCATCAGACGCCAGCTCGAGCCAGGCACCAGACACTGTTGGCCAAGTATATTCGCACACCCGCAATGAATTGAAAATAATAAACGACTACCCACCCATCCACTCCCATGTGTTAACTCAATTCAGAACAGTGTTTACTCTCGGACAAAATATTACACTGGGTATGCATATTCCATCCGAGTGGGGGACTGTATGATGTGCATTAATAAAAAATTTATTAAATTATAAAAGTAAATAAGTAATTTGATACGTATGATGCATACACTAAACATATATAACCCACCACACCATATAATTTCCAACACTATTATAAATTCCAAAATATTAATTTTTTAAGGGAAAACTATTCATTGATTGAGAATTTATTTTCTTAAAAACAACGCCTCTTTCGAAAATTGCGAAAATTACAATTCACCTAGTGCACAATTGTATCGAGGTAAAATTTTCAATTTTATCACTTAGTAGAAAAATCTCAACCACATCAAAACTTTTACAGCACTCTTTAACATCAATCAAAACAACTCCACAAAACTAAGAAAACTGCACTGCACGAAAGAGAGAGAGAGAGAGAGAGAGAAAAAGAAAAAAAAGAACAAAACTGCAGTGCTTCAAGAAACAAGAAATCAAAGAATATAAGAAATCACGACAAGCAGTCGAACAACAAATTAATGGCCACCACATGGATCTGGAAGGCAGTAAGCAACCGGGATTATACAACTAATTCCCTCTTGAGTTTCAAGAGGAAATCAGCGTCTCGAAGCAGTTCAATCCATCCAACTCCGGCGCAAACCGAGGCTTCGACTCTGCCTTTGCCTTCCTGCCGATGGGTTGATGATCGGTTTTAGTGTTGTCATAATGAGCTGATTTGGGAGGAGGAGGACCAGAAGCGGAAGACGAAGTGGTGGCCGCCCTCACTGATTTCCCGGCCAACAGTTCTGCACAAACAGCGTCGAACGAACTGAAGAAAGAGCAATTCATGATTCTTAGTCTGATATGATTTGGTAAATTCTTACTCTCGTTGTTGTGTTGTATGAAGCAGGGAATGGATTTGAAGTATGTATATATATATATAGGGTATGGCGGAAGAAATGGACGTAGACAAAGGTACGTAGGATGATAGAAACACTGGAACTCGGAGTTTTGTCTGAGCAGTTATTGTGATTGGGTTGGGTTGTCTCTACGTGTCCATTGGATAGTTGGATTACCATCACTTGTAGCCACTCATTTATGACTGCTCTATTAATTCTTCATCACTCTCTCTCTGGGAAAACGAGTACAATTGAATTTCAACACTTAAATACACCAGAGATTTGTGAGTTGGGTTTGAATTTTATAACCTCAATTTAGAATCCAGACCCGTAGCTTGTGAGTTCGTTAATTTAGTATTTTGCATATTAAATTATCGTCAAATTATTTTTTAATTAATTTTTCTTATTAAAGAAAGATTTAAATTACAAGTGGAATGTAAATTAATATATATAGTAGTTACACAACAATTATAATATAACCAACAATTTATATATGCTTTTTAAAAGAAATTGACAGATATATACTTAACCTATAGTTAAATATATCTAGAAAAAATAAATAAATAAAAATATTTTTTCATATTTTTTAAAGAAAATATATTCGAGAAAACATTTAATTGCTCATTTTTATCTAAAAGAATAAATAGTTAATAACTTAATTATATCATCAATTAATAAAATCTTTCATGAAATTGTTTTGTGTATTTTCTTTACTCATTCATTACTTAACTTTAACGAAAAATATAATAACCTTCAAACTATTTAATTTACTAATTTTCTATTATATTATTATAGTTAAAAGATATTTTTTTAATTGAGAAAGTTTAAATTAAACTTAAAATACAATAGAATCAACGAATAGGTGTTAGGACTTTTCTCATTTAGTATTGCTTTGACTTTACTCACATCAGCGGCATATTTCTAGGTAATAATTTCGCCTAATCAATAAAATTTTTCATTTAGATTGTATTTGGTTGAAATAATGATAAACAGAAAAGGAGAAAAGAATTTACAAAAAATAGGATTCTGAAAAATGGATTGATTCTCGAAACCAATTGAATCTAATGGTTTACATTATGAAACAAAGGCATGTATATGTGGTATTATATCTTGACTAATTATATATGAAACAAAGTCATAATTCACTGGTTGATTGTGTCATTGATCGTTTCTTCTGTTGGTATGATTAACGAAATAACTTGACTGTTAAGGAGAGAAACTTGAAAGTCATAATCCACTGATTTATGTTGCTTCCGTTATTGCTGCGGGATTGGTCATAGGGTTTGCTTCCACTGGACCTGGAGTTGGTCAAGGGACTGCTGCAGGTCAAGTCGTAGAGGGTATCGCGTGATAGCCTGAGGTAGAGAGAAAAATGCGAGGTACACTATTTCTTAGTCTAGTGTTTATGGAAGCTTTGGCGATTTATGGATTGTTGTAGTATTAGCACTTTTTATTTGCAAATCCTTTTGTTTATTAAACTATAATGTTTATAAATTAATACTAGATTTGTATAAATTAATTAAGTATATAATAATTATTTTTAATTTGAGTGTATAAATAGTCGTATTGACAATTAGTAAAAGTTTATAAATTCACTAATTTTAAATTGACGAATAAAGGTGCAATTTTTCATATTAGAATTTTACCCACAAGTATTTTTGGGTTTAGGCTCTACCCAAATCCAAAAAAGTTATTACATATGTTCAAATCTGGATCTAATGTAAAAGTATTAGGTACAAATATGGGTCATAACTATCAAAATGGGTATGGGTCTGGGGTTCAGGTATTGCACATTAATTGACAGGTCTAACGTGTTCGGCCTAATGTTAGTTCAATGGATGAAATAGAATTACTATATGAAAAGACAAAAAAAAAAAAAAAAATTCACCTCATTAACTCTAAAATTACCTCACTTGACATTTTGGTACTAAAACAATAGGCCCAACGACCACTTGTAATATTTTTTCTATTAAAACTATATCTCGTGTAATGCACAAACACAAATTTATAAATTTTATTTTAATTTAAAAGTACTAACATTGATCTTATTGACATGTGACACTGATCCAATATTAATTTATTAACATCATAAATGAATAAGAATTGAAGTCAAATTGATTTATTTATTTAACTATAGATGGAATTAAAGTAAATATATCGTATTATTAATGGTTAAGGGTATGTTTGTCCATTTTCATTTGATTTAAAAGATTATCACAAGATAGGAGGATAATTGAAGATTTTTTTAGTTTAGGGAAATAATTGACGAGGGTGGTATATTTTAGGAGTATTAACCCTTGTTTATATCATGACGACTTTAGTCATGTGTAGTTGTAGCACAGACCAAATACGAGGAGTAGTGGGATGATAAGCTAACGGTCGAATTTTAGAAAAATAAAACTTGGTTTCTCCTCATTTCTCTCAATTCTAGCCATTTTCCATCGATGAGAATGTGTAGTTCCTGCCTCATTCTAGCCAATTCTAGCCAATTCTAGCCATTTTCCATCATGTGTAGTTCATGCCTCATGCCTCTTTTGTGTATGATGACAGGGTAGTTTTTCTCTCCAATTAATAGAGATAATTAACTAGTTTTGCTGATTTTAAGAAAACTTAGAGTACGTTTGGTTGTGTTTTTATTTTCATTTTCAGTTTCTAACAATTGAAAATGTGTAGAAATGTTTTATTGATTTTTGTGCGAAAATTGAGAATATGTTTGGATTAATTGTTTCCAAATATAGATATATAGGTATGAGAATGATGAATATGGGTATATGTAATTTTTATGTGACAGATGACCAAATTGATTGAATATGTGAAATTATAAAATAATCAGAGTGAGTCTTGCCATTTGAAATAATTTTAATTGATTTGAAACAAAAAGACATGCTGACAAGATAAGACAAGTATGACAAACCCATGTGACCTATAATTTGAAAAAATTGAGAATTAAAATAGGAATGCATTCTCAATTAAAATGGCTTGACCAAACAAAATCCCAACTAACCAAATAGTGAAAAGTGAAAACACAACCAAACGGACTCTTAAATATCAAAGTTCATGAAACCATGTTCAACAAAAGCGGTTTAGTTCATAACTTGGGAGATCAAAGTTGAAATAATTCCTAGTAGAAATTATTATATTCATTCATTTTTCGTTAAATTACGAAAAAAATGCAGGTAACCCCCTTGTGATATCGTAAAAGAGAAAATTACCCCCTTATGAAAAAATAAATAACAAAACTTGCAAGATTCTGATAATTTGAAAACTCATAACTTTACCTCATATCGGAAATATATGTTTAAAGTTGGTCTTTCAATAAAAAGGAGAAATCATTAGAATAGGCAGAATCATATGCATTTTTAGTCCCACTAGATTGGATTGTTCTTACTTTTAGTCTCAACGACTTAACATATTTAGTCCAAAAATCCTAAAAATCGAACACTTTTGATCTTCTACTGTTAAGTATTAACAATAAAGTCGAGTGTTGACCACAGGCAATATTTGGGATTATATATGTCAAATCCATAAATTAGGGGATCAAAAGTGGACACCCTCCTGTCTAATTGGACCAAAAGGCAATCTTGCCATTTTAGTTATTAAGGTAATTTTGCACTTTTTCACATTGTTTTATATTAAATATGAATTTATACATATAATTTAATAAACTCAAAAATTAAAATAATTATATAAAATAAATTATACTTTTCATAATTTAAAATACGTACATATTAATTATTAAAAAGATAGTTTATGTTCAATAACATTGGTTCTCATATTCAGAGAGTTAGGGTAACAATATATTTTGTCAAGATATTTTTTAATATTTGAAAAATTAAAATCAGGTGTAATGGGTTCAATCCACAAGTCTTGGCTCTAGGTCTAGTTAGGTCCTCAGTCCAAAAAATTCTTTACGGGTAAAATCTTGAATTTGATAGATTCACTGAAAAGTCGATCCCTTTGTTAGAATAGGTGACCGAAAAGTCAATTAGATTGGTATTTTCGTAATTTATTTAAGTAATTTTTTTTCCATACGAAATATTGAATTAATTACTAAAGTAATAATACATTGAAAACCAATCCAACAACCAATGTAGTTGGATTATGTATTGGACGACAACTATGAAACCAACTTATGAGGATTGAGTTTCAAATGTTCCAAATCGAGAATTTAGAGACTGACATTTAGAAACCAACTTATATTTAAGTATTGCATTTATTAGATGGATATTGTATTTCATTGACAACGGACGTGGGACGTGTATGCAACTTTAATGGATGGTTGACAAGGATTGTCAAACCAACTGAACTAGCGCACAAGGAGTCTACATATGAAAGTCTATAAGGCTTGGAAGATATGATTGGCACTCCTCGACTCCTATAGTATGGGATTTAGTCCTTGGACTTGAGAATTTGCGATAGTCGCAATATATGTGATGGTTGTAACTTAGGCTTGATAAAAGATGGTTGTGTCTTTGATATGGTCACTATAAGTCTTGTCCATTACCGTCAAAACATATAGTAAGGACGGTGAGTTCCACACTAATCTGTCATATGTCATTGAATGATAATGAAATCTACTATGTGCTCTAAAATGTATTTATGCTCTTTGAGTCTGTGGTCACAATGATTGATGGATAGGAAAGTGGTTCCTATGTTGTGCAATGGAGCAAATACAGTTAGAGTGATAAACATATGTGTCTAGTCTAGGATTAAAGTCAACGCCCCATTCTATGCCCTAAACTTACATTGGGAGATGGTTGATGGAAAGACCGTCCTGTATGATACTTTGAAGCCTAAATAATCATGCCAAATTTAGCGAATCTCTAGTAATGGACCGTTGCAAAACAACCACCCATGGTAACAAGAACTTCTATATTAATGGTTAATCATATGCGATTAATTAAAGTAGATTTTAATTAATTAATTGTGTTGGACACAAGTCCAAGTCTAGCTAACAATAAACCTAAATAGTCATACACATATTACTATAGAAGTAGTATAACTAATTGTGGAATTAATTGTAGACAAAATAAATAAATTTAAATAGTTTAATTAATTCTGAAGGATAAATGATATGATCATTTAATGGGAAAGTCTATTTGACGGATGGCCCAAGATTTAATTAATGGGATTAATTAAATTTGGACCAAGCACAATTAAATACATTTGATTAATTTAAATTGGATTTGATTCAATTAACTTTTAGGAGTAGTTAATTGATTGATTTGGTCTTAATTTAATTAATTAGATTAAACAAACTGTTGGACTACTATTGGACTTTATAATTAATGAGATTAATGTTAAAATCCTAATGGACCTTTGTAGGGCTTACATTAATTCAATTATTAAATTAAAAACAAGCACGCTCCATCCAAAGAGGAGCCGTCGCCACAATAAGTGAAGGGCAGTGGTTCGGCGCGGGAACAAGCAACGGAAGTGAGAAATCGATAAAAACGTGTGTAATAAAATTAAAACTCCACCAAGAGGTGTACTCTTGGTAGTTCTCGAGGCTCCAATGTAACATATGTGGATTTTAAACAACATCAAACATGAAAAATCCATGCACATGAGGCTATGCAAAAATCAAACAAAAGATGTAATAAACATGAACTGATGTTACCTTTTGTTCTTTCATTTAACCGGTACGTGTTCTTGATGGTATGTTCGCGTTAGACTCCAACGTAGAGCCCTTCGAATATTATCCACACCACATGGAGGAGAGATAGCTTTGAGCTTCTTTATTAGTGTATTCTCTTTTATCAAAAACTATTTTACTCTTCGCTTAATCCTAGATCGGAAAGAGCAAAAGAAGAGAGTGTGAGAGTGAGAGGGCACGACCAAGAGTGAGAACTTGTGAGGGAGAGTGTGTTATGTTGTGTGCTTGTATTGATGGGAGAGTGAAAACGTGTCCAAGTACATTCCACTTCATCCCCTCAATCAAGCCCCTTTCCATATTGTTAGATTAAATCATATTATGTGGAAAGGCCACAATTGATTGTCAAGTCGTACCTTCCAAAGTTGTAACTCGGTTACCTCTCATTTCAAAGTGGCCTCCTCCTTTCCTAACATGAAAGTTAACTCTCGCCTCTTGGGCCCTACTTTAGTGGACCAGGCTTCATTTAAATAAATTAAAAAAAAATATTTCCAAAAGTCCAATGAATTTTGATTAAATTCTATTTAAATAGAGCCCAACTAAATTATGCCTACTGTTATTTAATCCAACTAAAGATATAAGCCCAAATATTCTTCATTAATAAATTCATTTCATTAATGAAGATAAGCCCAATTAAATTAATCCAATTAACTTCATCTTGGGCCATCTGTCCAATGAATTATCTCACGAGTAAGTAATCCAATCATTTATATCTTTCAAAACTAATTTTAAATTAATTTCTATAATACTTGGAGATCTGTGTATGACTCTTTAGGTTCACCCTCAGCTAGACTGGAGCTTGTGTCCATAATAATTCATTAATTAATCATTTTTAATAAACCATTAATAAAAAAATCCGTTATCATGGGTGGTCATCTAGCAACAGTCCATAGCATAAGAGATCAGGTGAATGTCGGTCTAAACATGTAGGCTCTTGAGTTCCATACATGTAAGGTTGCTCTATCTATCGTCTCCTAACCTTAGTTTAGGATATAAAATTGGGTGTCGGTTCCCATCCTGGACTACGCATTCATGCTTAGTACTCGAAACTGCATTCGCTTTATTACTCATCATAGGAAATTATTTTATATTCGATCAATTACTATGGCCACAGTTCTAAGAGCATGAACTCATTTCTGAACGTATAGAAGATACCGTTGTCACCTACTGACAAGGGATGGATCGTCTTTTTAGAAACTGCAATCGCCCAGGGGTGGGGAGGGCGCGGCGGCAGTTTTGTCACCGCTGCTTTTTTTTTGAAAAAATTTAATTGTTAATTAATTTAATAAAAAGTATTATATTAAAAATATTAATATAATTATATATTTACATATAAAATAATATTTTATTATTAATACATATTTATATATTATCTTAAGATTTATTATATTATATATTATATAATATTAGACTTAAGAGAAGGGCAAAAATATCTAGAAAAGGCAAATTTTAGAAAAATCTTCGCAGTCATCTGCCAACCCTGGCCTTAGGGAGTGTTTGAACTTGTTTTATATCACAATGAGTCTAATTAATATTTTAATTTTCACAGAGTTTTTTTTACCATTCCTGAAATCACAGAGTATCCTTCAATTTTTTTCTATATATGATTATTTTGGGCATATTGGTCATTTTGTCCTACTAATTATGGGATTCTCACTTTGGTGTCCTCACTTTGAAAAATTAGTATTTTTAGTCCCATGATACATTTTTAATATATATTTGAATGAAAAATGCCACATACTTAGCACATGATTGTTAGAGCCTTTACACTTTTGATCCCATATGTTATACGATTCTCACTTTTTTTTTGTCCAATACACTTAAAGGTCATGTCGCTTTTTCATTAAACATCTAACGAAAGTATGTCATGGGAGCAAAACTATTGCTTTTTTAATTTCATGGGACCTAAAGTGATAATTCCGTAACCAATGAAATCAAAAATTGAATGGTCATATATTACGAAATGAAAAATGCTATTTTTTTTAATCTAAAACATGGCTAAATATTACCTTTGATCCCTCAACTATGTGACTTATTCAAATTTAATCCCTCGTATTTCCCCATATCAAACTCAATCCCTCGCGTTCGAAGATTCCATCAAATTGGTCTTCCAATTAAAAATTCATTAAAACTAACAAATTTTTAGAGAAAAAAAAAAAAAAAAACCCAATCTTGTATATGATGAAGAGAGTTCAAACCTAAAACCTTTGTCGGAATGATGGTGGTCTCACCACTCAACCACACATATTTTTTATTTATTTTATTCACCCAAAATCATACATAAATAAACCAAAAATAAAAACTAGCTAACAAAAATATTTACCAGATTTGGCCAATCTTCAACACCAATCAACCCCCCCCCCCCCCACCCCACCCCAACAAAAAGAAAAGAAAAATGTCCCTTTCATGAACCCTAATCTAACATGCCCCCTTCCCCCAAAGAAAAAAAAAAAAACCAAGAAGCAATAAGTCCCCCCACCTCCAAAGAAAATAAATAAAACAAAAAAAGACAAGAAGAAAAAAATCGTCTTATTGTGACGGAATATTGTTTGGATTGTTTGTTTTTAACTCATATTCGGACCAGATTGTTATGATGTATCACATGACACGATTTTGATGTATTTCACAGCATGACTACAAGGTTTATTTATGTCTGAAATTCACGATTTTGTGTTTATGACATTGTTTGAAGTTTATGTTATTTTTGTTGGTCATATTTTAATTCTCTATTATCAAGATATATAAAAATATCAAAGGAACTTGAGATAGTTATCAAGGTGGTCGATTTATCGATCTTTTAACATAATTTTAAAATATTGTTTATCATATTTTTTATTTTACTGTTGTTATTATTATTGTTTATCATGTAATATTTTTATTGTTATTATTATTCTTACTATTAGTATAACTATTTTGATAAATCAGATAGTTTTAATGAATTTTTAATGATGGTGACCAGATTAAGATTGATGAGGAAAAAAATAAAGGATCAAATCCAAATAATAACATAATTGAGGGATCAAAAATAATATTTATTCCCTACAGAATTGGGTGACAAATAACGAAATAATGGATCTCTCCAGAAATTGTTGGGAGGGGTGAGAAATAAATATTTGTAATTTGAGGGGATCCACACATAATAAAATAACAATACATAGAAGTTGCGAGATGCACTTCAAAATTTAGAGTTCCCATACTCACCAAAAGGTTTTCTTTGGGAAGTGTTGCACCAAAACCTGCGCTACTGCTGCCGCAAAAATCAAACAATAAACTGGCAATGAATTCAGGGCTGGGGATAACTTTCTGTACAATGCTTCGGAATTTGTGCATTGATGGTTATGGCAACCTTACATAGGGCTGCAAACGAGCCTAGGTTGGTCAAAAATTTGAGTTCGAGTTTGATGAGTCGGAAAAAGTAGGCTCGAGCTAGAATTCAATTAATTTTTTTTAAAGACTTAATTTTTTTAAAAAAATACGAACTGTTTTTTTTTTTTTTTTCCTACGGAGTTATTTTAATATGATTATACCAATTATTTTGATGTGTTTGGCTACGTATTTTATTTTTATTTATCGTATATTTTAAAATTATAAAAATTATTTATTATATATATTGAGATATAACATGCCACGATCACTGATATGGTTGAAAATAAGTAAGGCCCAAAATATTAGAAGAAAGCCCAAGACATCAGAAGAAGGCCCAAAAATACCCTATTGACACTAGAGGCCCAAGGACTCAATAGGCCCATTAGGGTTCACCAAGTGCATAAGTTAGTGGGAGATATTGGATCGAAGACATGTGTTCTCATCGTCTGGGGATAGATATCGCCAGTACAGGCGGTTTTCGATATAAATACTTCAATTTTTGATATAATGTTATTGTATTTTTTATTTCAATACACTACATCCACATTTTTTGAGATTTTGCCTTAAACATAGTCATGTTGCTGTGAGATTGGAAATTAGAAACGTTCGATGGGATTATTGTAATTTTTTATTTAATATGAATCTTTGTGATTAGTCACACTTTAAATGTAAGTGAACCCTTTTATTTTTAAATGTCTTTATTTCAAATTATATTCTTTTTATTTCATTCAGCATAAATTTTGGAAATAATTATATTTATACCTCTGACCTGTAGGGTACAGAACCCGAGTGGCATACTCAATCACCAAGAAGCCCTAATCAACTATTACACTTGTTTGGAGTACAAAACTCCGTAAAAATTATTACAGGCTTAGATTACAGAAATCAAAAGAAAATGCGGAAATAATGCGAAACAGAAATGAAACCGTAATATTTGAAGGTGGCTCAGGAACAAGCCAGATTCAGTCAGAAAAGGGTCACGGTCACCAGGCACCGCACCCACATACACCTTCGGCCCACGGTTACACCTCACAGAGAGTGTTCGAATCACAAAGTCCGAACACCACAGAAACCAGCACTCCGAACACCACAGAAACCAGCACTCCGAACACAAAGTTCACTCAGAACTTTTATCAAACACTTAGAGGGTGTTTCAGCAGTAGCACGGTTTTTCTCTCTTCTCTCTCTCGTTCGGTTGCAAATGGGTTATCACGAAAATATAAAGGGGGAATCCGAGAGCCGTTGAGACAGCGGGTTCAAGGGGTGGCTTTCCTTAAGCCATTGAGTTGGCTAAGGAAAGCCACCACCATTATCGGTGGTGGACAAGGAAGGAAGACCTTTCCATAATCGAAGAGAGAGAGGTATGACAGCGGCGCAAGAAGAAGAAGGGGGAAAAAACTGATTTAGGTTTAGAGATATGAGGGTTATATGTGTAGGTACCTGGGTCGGGTTGGGGAGCCATGGGCCGGGTCGGGCGAGGGCCATCCGAGTGGGCCGAGGTGCAAGTGGGTCGTGAGTATGGGCCTACCAATACGTATTTGGGTCATGGGCCATTGATATACTAACAATCTCCACCTTGGACCAAGACCCAATAAAGGGAAGTGGTCGTGGAGTTATACTGCTGAATCTGTTTGTTTCATCATTGCCAAAAGAAGTTCTCCGTGGATGTACCTGCAGTTAGAGACAACTTGGAAGCACATGTTAGTCAGGGAATAAACGCAGAATTTTCAGACATGTATGGAATTTTTCAAGAGGAAGACTTTTGGTACCCATATCTGCAGGATTGTCCTCGGATTTAATTTTCTCCAATTTTATTACCTCTTTACTGACGATATCTCGAATAAAGTGATACCTCACATCTATGTGCTTTGTCCGATCATGAAACACGGGATTCTTACACAACTGTATTGAGGATTGGCTATCAGAGTATACCGTGAGTTTGTTGTTGGAGAAGCTAATTTCTTTTATGAGACCATCTAACCAAATGGCCTCTTTGAATGCTTCCGTTGTAGCAATGTATTCTGCCTCGGTAGTGGATAGTGCAACTATATGTTGCAGTTGGGATTTCCAACTTATGCACGAACCACAGAATGTAAAGATATAAGACGTGGTAGATTTTCTGCTATCCCTATCATTTGCATAATTGGAGTCAACAAAACCAACAAGTTGAGTGTTTTCACTCCTTTTTGAAAAACGTATGCCTATGTTTTCAGAGCCATGCAGATATTTCAAAAGCCATTTTAGGGCCTCCCAATGGGGAGGGCCAGGATTTGACATGTATCTACTTAAGCAGCTAATAGCGTATGCAATGTCAGGTCTCGTACAAACCATGAGAAACATGATGGATCCTATCACATTAGAATAAGGAACTTTTTCCATTTTAGCTTTTTCAATATCACTATGAGGGCTCTGATTTTTACTAAGTTGAAAGTGGGCAGCAAGAGGCACAGAAGTAGGCTTGGATTTTTCCATTGAAAACCTTTTTAAAATGGATAGGATATATGACTTTTGGTTTAGCAGGATAAAGGACTAATGTCTAACAATGTTCATGCCAAGGATCCGTTTTGCATCACCTAAGTCTTTCATTTCAAAGGTTTTGTGTAAGTCAGTTTGCAGATTATTAATGAGATGCAGGCTAGGACTAGCAATGAGCATGTCATCCACATATAGAACAAGAAAAATAGGAGTACTATCAACATGCTTGAAGTATAAACAATGATCATAACAGCTCCTTTTAAAATCTAGTGAAAGCATGAAGGAATCAAATTTCTTGTTCCATTGTCTAGGGGATTGCTTCAAGCCATACAGAGATTTATTGAGAAGGCACACATAATCAGATTTGATTTTATCAATAAATCCAACAGGTTGATTCATGTAAATATGCTCATCTAAATCACCGTGTAAGAATGCAGTTTTAACATCCATTTGTTTCAGATTCCAATTGTAGTGTGCAGTGAGAGCAAGAATAATACGAACAGTGGTGTACTTCACAACGGGAGAAAACATCTCATTATAATCTAATCCTTCTTTTTGAGTAAACCCTTTTGCTACCAATCTAGCTTTATACTTAATGGGGTTTTCTTGTTTGATCTTAAAAAGCCATTTGCAATCAACTACGGAGGAGTTCTTGGGCCTAGGAACTAGTTTCCATGTATTGTTCTGTTTTAATGAGTTCATCTCTTCTTTCATGGCACTAAGCCATTTTTCTGATTTCATAGCTTCCTCAACATTTGTGGGTTCAGACAGTTCTATGTTCAAAGCAGTGTCGAAATCTCTGAGTTTGGTAGGTATCCTAGTTTCTCTTCTAACTCGATCTCTAGTGAGTTGGTAGTCATTTAGGGGGTTTTCTATAGCTGCGATCTCATTTTCAGTGGTTACTCCCTCATTTTCATTTTCGGTAGTTTGTTCAGCTATGTTTTCATTATTCCCTTCCCCCTCTTGGTTATCCCCTAAGTGATTCTCCACCTTATTGAGAGTGGGTTCTTTTTCTCTAAGTTGAGTTTTATCAAGGCAAGGAAACTCATTCTCGTTAAAGGTGACATCCCTACTTATAAGTACTTTAAAACCCGGTTGGCTACGAACCCAAAGTCTATACCCTTTTGTCCCCTCAGGATAACCAATAAATACACACTTAACAGATCTAGGTTCTAGTTTGTCTATGTTTTGATGAACAACGCAGAGCATCCAAAAATTCGCAGGTAAGAGATATCAGGTTTTCTACCATTCCACACAAAATCAGGAGTTTTACCAGATAACGGCACAGATGGAGACAAGTTTATCAAATGAGTAGCAGTAAGTATAGCTTCACCCCAAAAAGATTTAGGCAATCCAGAACTAATAAGCATGCATCTCACTTTATCAAGCAAGGTTCGATTCATACGTTCAGCCACACCGTTTTGTTGGGGGGTATAGGGGTTAGTTTTGTGCCTCTTTATACCAAATTTGTCACAGAGATTAGAAAAATCTTTATTGCAAAATTCGAGTCCATTATCAGTCCGAAGGGTTTTCACTTTCTTTCCAGTTTGATTTTCGACAAGAGATTTCCATTTTGTAAATTTTTCAAAAACTTCGGACTTGTGTTTCATAAGAAAGACAAACACCTTCCTAGAGTAATTATCAATGATGGACAAGAAGTAGCGGTTACCACCATGCGTAGGCACACTAGATGGACCCCAAACATCGGCATGTACATAGTCTAAGATGCATGAAGACATGGAAGGGAGTGATTGAGATGGAGTTGGAAAATGTACTTTATGGTGTTTTCCTAAAACACAATCATCACAGAAATCCAAGTTTTCAATTTTGTCATTCAAAATTCCATCCTTTTTCAAAAAACCAAGACCTTTCAGACTCATATGCCCTAATCTTTTATGCCATAATGCAGTCATATCACATTCATTCACTGAGGCAGTCAAAGAGTCATAGGTAACAGAACATAGATAGAGATTTCGTTTCTTTTCAGCTTTAAACACAATAAGAGAGCCTTTCATGATTTTCATGAGGCCTTTGCCCCATCTACCTTCTAGACCATCCTCTTCTAAGGCAGCACAAGATATCAAGTTGTGACTCAAATCAGGAACATATCTCACATTTTTCAGGGTTAACCTATAACCTTCTTTGAAATTTAAAGAGATATCACCAAGACCCAAAATTTCACATTTCTTTTCGTTTGCCATAGAAACAAAACCAGATTTTTCATAGCGAAAGTTTGAGAAAACTTCTTTGACAGGGTTCATATGGAAAGTACAACCAGAGTCAATAAGCCATTCAAATTTGTTCACAGAATGCACAGAATTTGCTTCATAAACCATAAAGACTTCACCATTTTCATCAGAGACATTATTCACCTTCTCTTGGTCAAAGTTTCTATCCCTATTGTCACGTTTGGGTTTTCTGCAATCTTTAATGTAATGACCCTTAATGCCACAGTTATAACAACGTCTTTCCTTTGTTTTATCATCCTTGTATGTGAAATCTCTAGATCTGGATTTACTATGGCTATTTCTACTTTTACCCCTGCTGTGACTTCTACCTCTGTTTTTAAAGCCATTGTTCCTGAAACTAGGCCTACTTCTAGCAAGATTTACTTGATGATTATTCTGACTAGGTCTAGCAATTTTTAGGTCCATTTCTTTGCTTTTAAGACCATTAACCACAGTATCTAGGTTGATGCTATCTCTACCATACTTAATAGCGGCTTTCACGTCAGAATAGGATTCAGGAATTGCATTCAAGAGCACAATAGGAGAGTAATCATCAATGTTTTCATCACCAGTAAGTTTAATGTCTTGTATCAACTTGGTAAACTCATCAAGGTTTTCATCAATATTTTTGGAAAGATCCAATTTATAACGAAAAAACTTTTCCAAGAGAAAAAGCTTACTGGGTAAAGATGTTTCAGTATATAAATCCTCCAATTTTCTCCAAAGCTCTTTAGAGGTTTTTTGTTTTCCCACTTTTCTAAGAACATTATCGGAGAGGTTTAAAATAATGGATGAGTAGGCAAATTCATCATTTTCCAATTGTTTTTCTTCGGAAACATTTTCAGTGTATTTTCCGTCAATCGCTTTAAAAACTTTTTGTTGGATTAAAATGCCTTTCATTTTCTGTTGCCAGATAGAAAAATCACTTTTCCCATCAAAGGCTTGTAAACTATATCCGGCCATTTTGAAAGTAGTTTGAGGTGAAGGTCACGGTTTTTTAAAGAAAAATAGAGGTTTTGAGCAAAAAACTTTTGAAAACAGTGATCAAAGAGTTTCACACAGGATCAGTATACTTAGATAATAAAATAATCAGCCAATCAAGATATCAGACAGTCAATATTCTCAGATTATCACAGGTCAAGATAAAGTCACAGATATAAGAATAACAGATCAAGATAATCACAGGTCAAGATATCAATCACAGAACAAGATATTGAAACCAAAAGATGATAAGAACAGGATATAACCGATATCACAGTAAATCTCAAGAATCACAAAGACAAGAGATATAAGCAGGGACAAGAGATATAAGCAGAACAAGGCCTTTCCAGCCTAACGCCCAATCCAGATACCCGACGACCTCAGGGGTCCGGCCAGGAGGGTAGTTAGGGGGATAAGCACCTCGGTTAACAAAACAGGTATATAGTGCTGGAAAAATAAAAGCAGTAAATAGAGGAGGGGTTTTAGCGAGTTACCACCACCACGACGCGGAGAGGATCAGAACAGTGCTCTGATACCACTGTAGGGTACAGAACCCGAGTGGTATACTCAATCACCAAGAAGCCCTAATCAACTATTACACTTGTTTGGAGTACAAAACTCCGTAAAAATTATTACAGGCTTAGATTACAGAAATCAAAAGAAAATGCGGAAATAATGCGAAACAGAAATAAAACCGTAATATTTGAAGGTGGCTCAGGAACAAGCCAGATTCAGTCAGAAAAGGGTCACGGTCACCAGGCACCGCACCCACATACACCTTCGGCCCACGGTTACACCTCACAGAGAGTGTTCGAATCACAAAGTTCGAACACCACAGAAACCAGCACTCCGAACACCACAGAAACCAGCACTCCGAGCACAAAGTTCACTCAGAACTTTTATCAAACACTTAGAGGGTGTTTCAGCAGTAGCACGGTTTTTCTCTCTTCTCTCTCTCGTTCGGTTGCAAATGGGTTATCACGAAAATATAAAGGGGGAATCCGAGAGCCGTTGAGACAGCGGGTTCAAGGGGTGGCTTTCCTTAAGCCATTGAGTTGGCTAAGGAAAGCCACCACCATTATCGGTGGTGGACAAGGAAGGAAGACCTTTCCATAATCGGATGGAGAAGAGAGAGAGGTATGACAGCGGCACAAGAAGAAGAAGGGGGAAAAAACTGATTTAGGTTTAGAGATATGAGGGTTATATGTGTAGGTACCTGGGTCGGGTTGGGGAGCCATGGGCCGGGTCGGGCGAGGGCCATCCGAGTGGGCCGAGGTGCAAGTGGGTCGTGCGTATGGGCCTACCAATACGTATTTGGGTCATGGGCCATTGATATACTAACATGACCTCGTAAAGCCCTTTTCTTCTTCAACTTTCATCATTCTCCCCACCCCCACCACTCTCTTCTTCCTTCTTCGGCAACCTCATCCAATCACACCATCTATCAATTTCACCGGCCGATCAACCATCCTCCGATTCAACACCTTTATGATCATCCGGGAATTCAAGGAGATTGCCTTCCCAAATAAATTCCGATTCCAAGACTACTTGTCGATTTTTTCTACTTTTCTTGAACTATAAATACAAACATTTTGCAAGAGAGGAGTTTGAGGATTGACCATAGGAGTGGGTAACAACGGCCCTTCTTTGCGAGATTTTCTTGATTTGTCTTTTCGACCGTTGGGGAAAAGATGGTTCTGATTTTATAGATTATTTGTCAAGAAGAAGAGAAGAATGGATTTTCTAATTTCATGATTCAAGAAATAAATTTCACTCTGTATATCAACTCACCAAACTGATATATAGAAAGGGAAGAAGAAGCAATTTATTAACTGCCTCCCAACGGCTAGTAAAGCAACAGTATTGATCTAGCAATTTCACTAAGTAAGTCGCAAGTACACAACTGCGACTACTAACCAAGAAAGAAGAAAAGAAAAATACAACTTTGTGAAGAAACGCTCTTTGACTAAAGAAGTTGTTAGTGACATTTAGAATAATAATAGCAATTTCTTCCATCCTTAGTCTTCTATCTGTTATTCATCATCTTTCAAACTTCAAAGCAATCTGCTGCTGTGCTGTGCTTGGAAGCTATTTACAGCCATTCTCATCACTGTTGAGTTATATGTAGCTTCCCACGATTATATTGTGTATCTTTCAATCACATGTTACTTTTGTCTTTTGCAACTGTTGTCTTGAACTTTTCATTCAGACAAACTTTTTTTAAAATTATGACGTTGCCTTGAACTTTTCGTTCAGATAAACTTTTTTTAAAATTCTAAGTCGTAACGGAATTGATAACTGGATTGATTCAGATAAGTATATTAGTTAGTTATGGATGGAGGGTTTCTCAATTTGAAAAATTAAAGACTATGATGGACGGATACATCTATATAGACACAAGTCATACAAAAAATCTAAAATCTTAAAAATTTAGAGTACGTAAAAGACACTGGCACAACTCTATATTCTCATAAATTAAAACATGCAATACTTAAAATATTAAAAAATATAACACTATGGAATATAAAAATCGAAATTCGATATTAAGATAAAACATAAATTAAACATGTTAGGGTTGACTTGTCCCAAGGAAGTGGATGTGATAAACCAGATGATTAAGTATATAAGACTGCAACATTGGAAATTAATAATTTAGAAGTATGATGTCAAAGTAGTTTCAATCATGATTGAGTTATGAACATTGATCCAATTATTCTGTTTATAATTACAATGATACTATCTGTTGCTAGTGATGCTACCTATGTAAATTTGTATCATACGAGTTATGAGTCGTTGGATGAATACATAATAACACATGTTGGTAATTCCCGCATTAAGTTTTTCTATTATCTGCACACCCACTTCACCAAAACCAAAAGAGAAAGAACAAAGACTGGAAAGACTAAACTTTGCGCTTTGCAACAACCACTATGTATCTCCTTAAGCATGTGAACTTGTTGAGATAAATACCGGAGCAGGGGGTGTGTAAATGATTTCTTATACAAAATACCCACCTACAGTAAGAAAAGAGTGGGTCTAACTTTAAGCCTGGCTACGTCCCGCCTATTCTCAAGAAGGTGTCCCCTTTCCAACCGTCGAATCATAAACATTCAGCAATCCTCCACTAGGCAAATAACTTGGACGTTCAAGGGAGCCTTTGGCTATAGTAGGTGTTATATAGTAATTTGTCTGGTTCTACAATCTTCCAAGGTGCTTGCTAGTTTGGAGGGGCAATCAGCCTTAAGATTTTCTTCCCTTTGGATTTGTATAAGCTGGAAGCTTTCAATCCTTGCTTTTTTAGCTATGTTATTTGCCTTAAATACAGCACCATGCTCTCTCGTTTAGCTTCATAAGTTCCTTGTAGTTGTTTAACTATTAATAGTGAGTCTGAGTATGCTACAAGGTGTCTAGCTCCAACTTCGTGTGGCATCCTCATGCCTACCACGATCACCTCATATTCGACTTCATTATTAAAGGCCTTGAATTTGAATTTAATAGCGAACTCCATATCTTCTCGTTTAGGCGAGGTAATGACTATGCCTGCACCACTTTCTTGTATGGTGGTTGATCCATCTACATGGAGTAACCATATTTCTATCTTTGGAGTGTCTTCCAAGAGTGTCTCTGTCATCTCGAAGACGAAGTCCGCCAAAGCCTAGGCTTTAATAGTTGTTCATGGTAAGTATGAAATTTCATATTCGCTTAATTACTACAGCGCATTTTACCAATCGTCCTGAGGTGTTTGGCTTACTCAACGTTTGCTTTAATTATAGATTCATCCTTACCCCCATCGGGTATGAAAAGAGGTAAGGGCATAACCTCGTAGCTGTGATTACTAACGCTAGGGCCATCTTTTTTATGGGGATACAACGTCTCTCTTCTCTATTAAGTACCTTTCTGACATAGTATATATTTATCTATTTTTCCTCGTCTTCTCGAATGAGAACAGAACTAATTGCTTGAGTATAAGAAAGATAAAGTAGAGGGTGTCCCCAGGTGAAGATTTTACCAAAATGGAGAGCCCTACCAAATACTCCTTAAGTTTCTTAAAGGCCTATTGACAACCAATATCTCGCTTGAAGTTCTTTGCTTTCCTTAATATTTTGAAGAAAGGCAAATTTTTCTCTACATCTTTAAGATACAGCGATTGAGTGTAGCTATCCTTCTAGTCAACTGTTGTACCTCATTAACATTGGTTGATGCCTTTATGTCAAGAATAACCCTGAACTTAAGGGGGTTGGCTTCAGTGCCACTTTATGTCACCATGAATCCCAGGAAATGCCCTCCCCTTACTTGTAATGTGCATTTTCCTGGATTAAACTTTAGTCTATATTTTCTTAAGATTGAGGATGTTTCCTCCAAATCTACAATGTGGTCTTCAGTCTTTTTACTCATTACTAACACGTCGTCCATGTAGACTTCGATGTTTTTTCTTAGTTGTGGTCGAAATATCTTATCTTCTAAATGTTAATAGGTGAATCCTTTATTTTTTAAGCCTAACAACATTGCTACATAACAAAATATGCCAGCAGAGGTAATGAAATTTACTCTTTTTCGATCTTTAGGAGCCAGTATAATTTGGTGGTATCCTTGTGAGGCGTCCATCATGCTTAACAATTCACATCTAGATGCGGAACCCACCAGTTCATCGATTTGATGCAAGGGATAACAGTCTTTTAGAGATGCTTTGTTAAGATCCCTAAAGGCAATACACATCCTCCACTTTCCTTCTGGCTTATGTACCAGGATTATGTGAGACAACCATTAAAGGAACTATATCTTCTTTATGTGCCATGCTGTTATCAGTTTGTCTACCTCATATTGAATTATTTTGTCATTTTTAGTTTGGAAGTGCCTTTTCTTTTGCTTTACCGGCTTGGTGTTGGGGTATATGTTAAGCTGATGAGTAATAAGAAGTTGTAATAAGGTAGCCGTACTGGAAGGTACGGCTGGATCACCTTCTTTTCAGGGAGAGCAAATGCTTGTTGGGTATTTTGGTTTGACACGGCTTCACACCCAAAACAAAAAGAAGGGGCTTGGGTCGATCACTTTCAAATATTGGGGGGGTCTAAGCAAATATATCTAATACTATATTGTAAGCATTGGATTACTTCTTCTCGAATTGCATCTTCCATTTGGAACCGATTCGGGTAATTTTCTCCGAATTCCCAAGTATAATTCAGTCCTAGAGCCTTCAAATGCATATTAATAGGTTATGCTATGCACCAAAAAGCCTACAAGCTATACGACCTCGATCATAATTGTACCTTATACTCCAGGGATGTTCAATTCTGTGAAGGGGTATTTCCATTCTCTACTTCACCTACCGCATCTTCTCCTCCTCCTCTTCCTGTTGTCTCGCCTCATGCTGACCTCCTTCCTCCTGCGCCTAGATTTGTTGATCATCCAGCTCCTATACCTGATCCTTTACAGCAACACACTCGCCCATCTATTTCAGTTCAGTCTCCTCCCATGCAATCTGTTGTTCCACCTCCTGTGCGTCAGTCCACTAGAGTTACACAAAGACCTGCTTGGTTAAGTGACTTTTTTTTTAAAACTTCTTCTCCTCATTGCGTTAACTTTACCTCATCTGCATACATATCCTTTGTAGCCTTGTTGTCTACTTTGTAGGAGCCTAAGTCATTTTTCGAGGGGATACAACACCAGGAGTGGAGGGAAGCAATGCAGTTCGAACTCAAGGCCTTAGAACAGAACAAAACTTAGTGTTTAACTCCCTTGCCCACTGGGAAACAGGCGATTGGCTGCAAGTGGGTGTATAAGACCAAGCTTAAGGCGGATGGTATGGTGGACCAATACAAAGCTCGCTTGGTGGCGAAGGGGTTCAACCAAATTGAGGGGGTGGGTTATATAGATAGTTTCTCACCCGTTGCCTAGACTATCACGGTTTGTGTTTTCCTTGCCATTGCAGCTGCTAATTCTTGACCCTTACAACGATTGGATATCAACAATGCATTTTTGCACGGGTTTTTGGAGGACATCTAGATGACTCCATCTCAAGGCTATACCGTGGCTCCTAATCTGGTTTATAAGTTGAAAAGATCGTTATACGACCTTAAGCAAGCCTCCTGGAGTGGAATGTCGAGCTCACTTTTAAGCTCACTCAATATGGTTTCATTCAGTCTGTCCATGATCATTGTCTTTTTGTTAGACATACGTCCTTTGGATCATTGGCCCTTTTGGTGTACGTCGATGATATTCTAGTCATGGTCCCTCACTTTCAGACATAGCACAAGTCAAGCATTACCTTCATTCCCAGTTCACGATCAAAGGCATTGGCAACGCTCGCTATTTTCTTAGGTTGCCAATCGCCCGCAGGAGTGAAGGACTTTATGTAGCTCAAACAAAATACAGTAAACACATGCCTGACCCACGCCAAGGCTGTTTCCACCCCTTTTCGTCAAGGTATGAAGCTACATTTAACTTATGATGGTCTCTTACCCCATCCTGATTGCTACAGACGACTTGTGGGACATTTGTTATATTTGGGATTTACTCGCTTGGACATTTCTCATTTTGTTCAGCAGCTTAATCAGTTCCTTTACTTACCCGTGTGATTCGCATTGGCAGGCTGCCCTCCATGTGGTTCGTTACCTCAAAACTTGCCCATCAAAAGGCCTATTTTTTCCTTCACATAATTCATTCATATTGCAGGCGCATTGTGACGCAGACTAGGCCTCATGTCCTGATTCAAGGAGGTTGCTTACTGGGTTTTGTGTATTTCTTGGTGATGCCTTGATCTCCTGAAAAACAAAAAAACAATCTACTGTCTCCATGTCTACGGCCGAATCGGAGTATTGTAGCCTTGCTGCTACTGTATGTGAATTATGCTGGGTGACTTATTTGTTTGCAGACTTTGCTATCCATGTCCTGCTTCCTATTGCCTTGTTTTGCGACAATAAGGCCGCCCTTCACATCTTAGAAAATATCGTGTTCCATGAACGCACGAAGGAGGCTTCATTTCTCCTTCATTTAGTTCGTGATGCATATAAGGAGGCTTCATTTCTCCTTCATATGCTCATAGCTCTTTGCAGATTGCTGATATGTTTACCAAAATTCTTCCTCTATTGCCATTCGCCACCTTCCTGTCCAAGTTGGGCCTCATTTCCTTCGCTTCCGGTTCAACTTGTGGGGAGGCTATTGAAGTTTATGATTCGTCCCCAAGTTCTGTACATTCCCAGCTGCTCCATCACTCTGCTGCAGCTAATGTAGATGAAGGTACTCTAGCATACATGCCTAAAGCAAATCTCTTGGATACAGGATAGGTCGCATTTTTTGGAGCACGCCTTTTTCTTTTCTTTCAAGCTATTGCTGACATGTCCGCTGACTCATATATTCGCAATCTCATTGGTCCACATTGTAACTGAGTCAGTTAGGATTAGTTATGAGCTCCTCTTTGTATTTATACTGCTGCACCTTCGTTATCTGTACAATTTTTCCATATACAGTAATAGAGAATTACAGATTTCCTCTACTCCTCCATGGATTCCAGTGTGAAATACATGATTTTCTTCTCGTTCTTGTAGAATTCAACACAACATCATGCTAAAATCTTATAATTTAAACATGTCTACTATTTGGTAAGTTTAGTTAGCATAATTGGATGAGACTTGATGGCGAACAAGCAAATCTACTTCCGTTACCGCTTGTTTACTTCGAGTGATGGGATTATGTTAGTATAGATTAATGATGGATTAAATGTCGGATGAAATAAAAATTATTAAATTATCATACTGTATATTGTTTACTTGTATTGATAAAATTTGGTATTAAAGTTATTTTATTTTTACTTGTAGTATTTATTGGAATAAGATAAGTGACAATTTATCAATTTCCAAAGTTACCCTCCTATTAAAATCCATGACCAATAAATTTCTAAGAAAAGACGAAGGGATTTTTTTGTATAAGTTATGAAAAAACTAGTGGCAATATGGACAAGAAAAAAATAATCACTTGAGCCTATGTAGATGGTAGTACAAACCCACCTCAACAGGTGGGTTTGCCGTCACCATTTAATTACTAGTAGTAGCGGGCCTTGGCTATTAAACACGGGCCAGGCAAAATAAAAGTAAACAATTAATTAGTCAGGATTGGATTGGATATCAAGCATAATCGTGAAAAGTAAATGGGGCCTCAGGGAACTTGAGAGGATTGTACGGGCTCCAAGTTGAGCGTGAGAGTATTCTGTTATAGCCATTTCTGTACATTCAATGTACTCTACAGATAGAGGAATACATAAGAAATTGAAAGATTTTGTTGAAATTGTTCGTTTGGAAATTTCCCGAAAAGCTAATCATAGGTTCTTCTCTCCATCGGAACAATGGGGCCGTTATGCTCATTACTAAACACATAGAAGAGATGAAATATAACCAAGGTATATCTTTTTTATCAGAGGTTGAATCGATCATCAGAAGAAGAATTAGGCCAAAAATTAGGATACATTCTGGGAAAATCAAACTCCCATTGAAGAGAAGCAAATGAATGGCTTTCATAAAAATTCTTGTAGAATCGAGAATGAAGTTTTCATTCTGTACATGCCAGATCATGAATTAGTAACTGCATCCAATTTCCAAAAAAACTCCCAATTGTGTCGAACTTTTCATTTTTGGAATGGAATAGGATTAAGATCAAATCTTATTCCATAGTACTTACATGAGGTTCGTCTTTAAGAAAGTCCCCGAGAGGGCTTAGTTGATCCATGATTTATGTTTCATCTTTTGTTTCCTTTTCATTTGTTTCAAGAAAGCTATCGATCAATTCCGATTCTTTCTTTTTCTCTTGATTCTTTTTCGATCGAGATGTATAGATCCTGTTCATGGATTAATGAAAATGTGAAAAAGCTCTATTTTCCTCTGCCATTTTATGAGTCTCTTCCTTTTTGCGTATGGCATCGCCACTCCCTTCGGCAGCATCCACTAATTCGGAACTTAATTTGAAAGCCATATTTCGATCCGGACGTTTTCGGGATGCCGCTAATAACCAACAAATGGCAAGTGTTTTTCCTTGTGTGGATCCTATTTCAATGGGAACTTGATGAGTCGATCTACCTGCACGTCTTGCTTTTACTGCTATATCGGGAGTTACTCCACGTATTGCTTGACGTAAAACAGATAGTGGATTTGTTTATGTCTTTTGTTGAATTTTTTTCATGGCTCGATAGATAATTTGATAAGCCAATGATTTTTTCCGTGTTTCAGAATACGGTTAACCAACATGTTAACTAATCGATTACGATAAATTGGATCGGATTTTGCTATTTTTTCTTTTGCAGTACCTCGACGTGACATGAGCATGAAAGGGGTTTAAGAATCAGTTTTCTTGTCAGCTTCCATATTGGACCACATCAGCCCTAACAGGACTCCCCTGGCAACTAGGACAACCCAGGAGAAGGGAGACGCCCCCAAAATCTAAGACTCTTAAACCTACACGGACTCCGCACAAAATTGGAGTCCTCACATGCAAGGAATCATTCCCTAGGCAAAGAAGTGTTTTTATGAGCTAATCAGTTGAAGATAAAACCAAGTCAAGTCTTATACACATGTTTTTTTTCCCTTTCTTCTAAGGATAAAGGAGGTGTGCAGAGTCCCAATAGAGGGGGGCGCCCCCTTTATATATACAGGCTCAGTCCCTCTGTGGGGACACCCTCCAAAATCTGAAAAATCACTCTCTATTCTTACTTTAGTATTCGAATTGCACTCTGAGCATAATTTTTTCTACGAATTTCTTCTCGATTTCTCATTACGATTTATTGTTACAATTATTTATTCCTAAATTCGAAACTAACTTGGGTGTCGAAGCGCTAACGCCTTTTTTACAAGTTCCCCCTCTTAGGATTTGCATTCGTTTGGATTCAAATTTGAGCATAATTTATATTCATTGGACCCATGCATTTTTTGGACACGCCATTAATATTAGAGTTGAGCATTAATATTGAATTCAATTTTATCAAGAGATGGAATAGACTATCACATTGATTATTTTCTCTACCATCAACTTCTCTTTTATTTTATAATAATTTAATAATGAAATATATTAAAAACTTACTTCATTTTTTGGGTAGCTTTCGAGAAATATTTGAGTTTTGATTAGTATTAAATTTCAAAGTATAGAACTTCTGTCACATTTTTATATTTTTTTTAAAAAATTAAACACTCGCTCTCTTATTATTATTATTGAATGCCCTATTATGAACTTTTGCCTTATATGAATGTGGAGAAAAAAAGAAATATTCTATAAGAATTTTTATTTAAAAATTTTTATTTCAATAAATACACATAGTTTTTTCCTTTTCCTTTTTAACTATTCAAAAATTATAATATTAAATAAAAATAAGTCAAAAAATAACATCCTTTAGTAGTATTATTTCTTTGATCAGGAAACAACTTTAACCCTTTATTCGTCAATTGATTATATATTTATTGTAATTTTATTATATTTAATTAAATTTAATGTTAATTATAATAATATATATCTATGTATATGTAGGACTAATCATCATGTTGGGACAGTTGAGGAGATGGATGTATGAGAAGAACCTTCTGAGTAGGACGGGTCTTACTCAAGAGTTTCAAGATGGTGTTGCTACATTTATAGAATGGCGAAGTGTCAACATTCATATGTGGATGGTGAGAAAATTAGGTGTTCTTGTCGGAAGTGCAATAATGAAGTTTTCAAAAACCACGGATGAAGTAATTTCGACCTATTTATGAAAGGTTTTATGCCGGAATATTACAATTCGACTTCTCATGGGGAGGAGAGGGTGCAAGAGTATTTTGAGGCCGTAATGGCGGCCCCGTTGTAGGAGGAGCAAACTCCTGATTCTCATGTTATGCAGGGGACGAGTACACCTTGGGGTGATGCAGCGCAGATGGATTGGGCGCAGAGGATAGTTTTTGATGCTGTCGGGCCGCCTGTCTAGTCTTCTAATTATAACCAAGACGGTACGAGGTCGTGTCCTACTAATGCAGGTCTAGTTAATATTGAGATGAGGGCCCCTAGAATTATATATCTGGGCTGGCAGATTGATTTCACGATGTAATGCATGCTCCCAAGCATGAAACGGTTGTACCCAATCTCAATTGGGGGTTGTAGCTGAGTTGGTAATATCAAATTCGAGGGCCATATTTCTCAACATATATATAATCTAATGCCACAATGAGATGATTATATATTGTTGCGCGACCACACCCTGCCCCAGGATTACTATAGTACGAAGAAATTGATAAGAGACTTGGGCTTACCTATTGAGAAGATTGATCCGTGTAAGAATAGTTGCATGTTGTACTGGAAGGACTACATTGATCTGGACTATTGCAAGTTTTGTAGATAAACTAGGCAAAATCCTAATTGCAAGAAGACACTGTATGCCATTCTTAGGTACCTACCGATTACCTCTTGCCTGTAGAGGTTATATGCTTCAAAAGCAACCGCCAAGCAAATGGCGTGGCATGCCAACCATTAGACCGAGGAGGGATCCATGTGTCATCCGTCTAATGTAGTGGCATGGAGACATTTTGACCGAAGATATCCCAATTTTGCAGTAGACCCCTGTGATATTAGATTGGATTTGTGCACAGATGGGTTCGCACCGCTCGGAGCAGTATGGTTGTACGTACTCGTGTTGGCTCGTTATACTTACACCATACAATCTACCCCCGAGAATGTGCATGAATTCATAGTACATGTTCCGGACAATGGTGATCCCCAGTCTCTCCAATCCGAAACGTTTCATCAATATTTACCTGGAGTAGCTCATCGAGGAGTTATAGAATTTGTGCATGTGAATGTACTAAAGCACGACAGTGCGAAGAATGAGACATTCCCAATACGCACTGCGTTGATATGGACTGTGAACGACCTACCCGCTTATGAGATGGAGTTTGGATGGAGTTCGTAGGTGTTATGGGGTGTTCAGCTTGTATGGAAGACACACGTGCATTCTACCTGCAGAATGATAGGAAGCGTGCTACTTTGACTGCCACAGACAATTCCTCCCCCCGGACCATCCTTACCTTTCGAATAAGAAAACATTCACTAAGAATCGAGTAGAGAGGAAAGTTGCACGACCAAAATTAATGGAAGAACAGATCTGCAAATGGGTTGAAGAGTTCAGTCCTGCGGTTGAGGTGCCGTTGTAACTCCCGAACGAATACAGTACAGAGCATAAGTGGACAATGAAAAGCATATTTTGGGAGCTCGAGTATTGGTCGACCCATCTAATATGACACAACCTTGATTTCATGTACATTAAGAAGAATGTGTTTGATAATATATTCAATACCTTAATGGATATAAAAAAAAAAAAAAACAAAGGATACTTTGAATGTACAGAAGGGCTTCAAGAGCATATGTAATCGACTGGAGCTTGAGGTGGACGAAAGAAAGCGAAACGTAATGCCCAAAGAAGTGTATACCTGACCAAATCACACCTCACAATTCATCAAGCCAAATAACATATAATAGATGATGAAATTAATTATTATTCCATGCTTCGTACCATCCAATTTATTACACTAATCAAACGAGGCCATAAGATACTCATAAATACACTATGTTGTAAGTTTGTCAAAAATCAAATTAATATTTTAAAAATAAATATATATCAATATATAAATGGTAGTCCCACAAAAAAGTTATTAATGGATGTAAAGACATTGTAATTTCATAAATGCAATTTTTAGGTTCAACATTATAAAATTAAAAGAAAATTACTATACATAATTATAAAAAATTTAAAAAAAAAAGAATCATTTTATTTTAGTTAAATGTAATAATGTTTCTTAAAGGTTAAAATTTACATCGGTTTACTCTTTAAGGCAATATTTACTTTAGTATATCAGGATATATCCTTCACAATCCTATTTAGTAGTGTGTTACATAGCAATTTGACTGAGTGGGTTGGCCCAACATTGCGCCACAAATTTAGGTGATTTTAATCACGAACTATTGTGGCTGATTAGAAGCAGAAGAGGACAACCCATTTCGAATTGTATTTTGCTACCTTGTATGTCTGTAACTTTGTTGCATGAATTTTCCAGCATGCCTTAATTTTTAACAAAAATTACATATTCTTGTGTCAAGTGCAATTAATGCACGTGAGACACTAATTTAAATGGTTGCAACAACTCTAGAAAACAAGAGAGTGCTTTCCTCCTTTCTTCGGGTATTGTTTGTTGGTCTCTATGGTGTGGGTTCTTTTTCACAATGATTTTCTTTTCCTCTCCATTTCTTAAAAGGAAAAGAAAAAAAAATCGCTGATGTAGAGAAAAAAAATTAAAAGTTAGGTGCAACACCAAGAATGGAAAATGTCTATAGGGGTCAAAATATAAACGCAACACAGAAATAATAGATGATCACCAGCACACTTGAACCATAATTACATCACTTTTCTATGGGAAATAATTCTCGATCTTTCTTGCCTCAGGCAAAAAAAACAGTCGAAATATTTTGTTGCAAGGAAATCCAACTTTGAGTGAAGAATTAAACCATGGAAATGAAGAATGGAGCTTTATGTAAATTAAAAAATTGATAATTGACAAGACATTCCATTTTATCTTATATTGCGGTAATAAAGTAATTTGGCAACACCAATACTGATTTTTGGTGTTTATTCAAGGTATGCTCTTTTTGATGGCTAACAACATATTAAGAGAATTTAAAGTGAAAAAAATAACTGTTGTTACATTTTTTTTAAAACAAAAATCACATTAGGGACTAATAAGATTAGATACAAATATTAGAAACTAAAGAAATTTTAAAGGACTATTTTTCAAATTTATCCTTTTTATTTTTCTAAATAATATGGCAACAATATTTTGTGAAGGTTTAGAAGAAAGTAATTTATACATTTTTCAAAAATATTTTTGTGCCAAATTAGGTGTAGGAGCCAATCAAAATCTCAAAATTAAATAAAAACCCTAAGACAACAATTAAAGAACAACCCGAAATTAATTAGTTTATATGTTTAATCACTTTGGAAACCCATTCAATATAAAATTCCAAATTAACAAAAAAATAATTAAAATATGGTTTTGATGCCCAAAAACAAAAGAAATAATTTTCCATAATTTAGGTAGAAAGAGAGCAACTCATTAATTAAATTAATTAAAATGAGAATTGAAGGCTCGACTTGTTCTCCCTTCTAACGGCTAGTAAAGGTTTATCCAAACCCATAAAACTGAACTAGAAACCTGATCAGAACCATTCATTCTCAGTAATCCAACGGATCCTATTCAAATCTGGAGAATATGACCGTTAACGCTAGAGAGGCGTCCCGCCACTTCGCCCACATTTTATATACTACGCTCTTCCGCCTTTACTCCGTCTCCTCTTCATCACTATTTTCTGACAAGAACGAACAGAAAAGGTAGAGAAAAAGATAATCTTGGAGAGAGAAAGAGGGAATTCTAGAGAGAGAGAAGGGAGGGGCTGTTTGTGAATTGTGGCGATTGAAAACCCAAAAGAAAGGTGAGGCGAACTGCGGTGATCTCTTGGTGTTTCTGTCGTCTTTGTTGGAGGGGTTCCCGAAATCAACGATAAGAAGAAGGGTTGGAGAAAGAAGAGGAATCAGGTTATGTGATGGCTTCTAGAGCTGTAGTTCCGGAGCAAGATAGAGGTAGAACTGAGGATTAATGCTTATCTTTGAATGATATATGTTAGCACACGCCACTATAATTTTCTTTAAATATTTTCTTTGTTTGTGTAATCTTTTTGGGCTCTCTGATCCATTTTTTGTTAGAATTTAAGGGTGCTTCAGTGTGATTCTTGAAAGGATTCAAGTGGGGTTTCTTTTCTTTACATGCAAAGACTATCTTGCGGGTTGCTGAATTTTGTGTGTTTAATCCATTGTTTATTCAGTTCTTGTTTAGAATCTTGAAGAGGATTTCTGTGTTTTTTCTGTTCATCAGGTTTGATCTATTTTTGGGTTTTTGGGATCTCTGATCCATTTTTTTGTTAGAATTGAAGGGTGTTTCAGTGATTCTTGAAGGGATTCTGGTGGGGTATTTTTTCTTTGCAGTGCAAAGACTATCTTGCGGGTTGCTGAATTTTGTGTGTTATTCCATTGCTTATTCAGTTCTTGTTTAGAATCTTGAAGAGAGATTTCTGTGTTTTTTCTGTTCATCAGGTTTGATCCATTTCTGGGTTTTTGGGCTCTCTGATCCATTTTTTTGTTAGAATTGAAGGGTGTTTCAATGTGATTCTTGAAGGGATTCTAGTGCGGTTCCTTTTCTTTACAGTGCAAAGACTATCTTGCGGGTTGCTGAATTTTGTTTGTTTATTCCATTGCTGATTCGTCTATTACTATCTAGCGATGGTGAAGAGCAGCTGTGTCTCATTTCTTGTTTTGAACTTTGGCTAAGATGAAATTCTTTATGACATGGAATGCTTTTGATCCTACAAAATTCTTGCTCTTTTAAACATAAAAACCGTTCTCAATAAGTAGTTCTTTCTGTTTGCGGGGCTATTATTTTTGCCTCCCTCTTCCTTTGGGGGGAAAGAAAAGCAGAATGATTTTATTATTTGCATATTATTGTAAAGAATTTATCTTCATTTTGTTTTGTTCCATGCCTATATTCTGTTCATCAGGTTTGATCAATGCTTAAAAGTTCTTAGGTTAAGTTTTCTTTCCATGTATTTTGCGGACATTTAAATTGAGGTTTATGCATGAATTTCCTGTAATAGTTTATGATCCGTTGATATTAATTCGTACCAGGCATTTCGTTAATTATTTATGGATTTGCTGCGTATATACTTGTTTTGTGATCCTTACCGCAAGAACAGAGTTCTAGACTTCTATTTGGGCTATCAACATTGCCTTTCTTGATAATTTTCTTCTCCTGGGGATAGAGTAGAATTGTTGACTTCCTTGATTCTTCTGTGTTCCGATCTGAATTATTACAAGATACAATGTTTTAGTTTCATTTGATGCATAATTAGTCCTTGGGACTTCTGCTTCTTGGATTTGCTTTGGTGTTATCCCTCCCTTCATATTGATCTATTCTCATACGAGGGACATTTTAACTTGAATTCTTGACAACTTATCCCATTTTATCAGCAAAGTTATGATGAGTCTTCTTGTGTTTGATCAGTTGGAGGAGGGAAGCATAAGATCGGTCATGCCGAAGGCAGAAATCGGCGAGTTCTCGGAGATTTTGGAAACTTCGTAACTGCACCAACTGTTGAGGGGAAGCCTCAAAATCTGATCGCCCGCCCCATAACAAGGTTTCACTTCTTTACACCCACTCACACATGTGTGCTTGTGTGTTCTTGTTTTGTTAAAAGATAAAAGTAGCAGAAGAATTGACCGTCATTTCTGATTTCAGGAATTTTGGCGCACAATTGCTGGCAAATGCACAAGCTGCAAAAGAGAAAAACAACAGCAAGGTTAAAGAAAAAAAATAGAAAGAACTCCAATTAATCAAAGCTTCCAACATTGTCTTTTTAATTTTCTTGAGTACTGCCCTTTACAGCATTGGTAAGATAACAAAATTTTGCAATAACTATGCAGAAACTGTTAATGATTTGGCCAGAAAAGATGGTGCTGTGAAACCCGCCGTGCCTCATAAGAAGGAATCCGTGAAGCTGAAGAAGGAGGCTAACTAAAATTCCTTGGCTTTCCTCAACACATTAAAGAAAGGTAGATTTCGATTTGCTGACCTAGAAATAAAACGATTGGGAGATGCGATTTTACCCTTTAGTTTTTTAACCTCCTTGATTGTTGTCGGCGATTTTAGCTTCATGATAGCCTCTATCTTTTCAGAGTTCGCCTCTATCCCTCGTTTTCTAACCATGTAGCCTAAGAATTTTCCGCCACCTACTCCAAACATACACTTAGCCGGGTTCAACTTCATCCCATTGGTCCTCCTTATAGCGGACGCTTTTTCCAGGTGCATCAAATGGTCATTGGATCTCAAACTCTTTACGAGCATGTCATCCACATAGGCCTCCATTGACTTTCCAATCTGCTCTCTGAACATCCTATTTACCAATCTGAAAGTTCTTCTTGTTGGGGTTCTTGTATCTGTTCGTCTAGATCCTTGGGATGAAACTCTTGTTGGTCCTGTTCTCTGTCCAAATTTGTATATTCTGATTTTGGACTTGGACCAACATAATCTCCGCTGGGAAATGGTTCTTCTGGAACTCCTGTGGTGGGATCACTATTTTGCTTCTTCCTCTTCCTTGGCTCGCTTGATTCTCCTATAATAGTCGGAAAATCATTGTTATCACAACAGAGAGGAGTTCGATTTTACCTCTCAGTCTTTTCATTTTCTTCTGGATGGATGCTTGATAACACCAATCATTCAGATTGTCTTTAAGAAAAAACATTATTCGCACCATTGAATCTAGCTGTCCTTCAGGTACTTTGTATGATTGGATAAACATTTCCCTCCATGGACTGCATATCTTTGCGAAGAACATTAGAGCTTTAGATCTGAAATTTCTCCCTTAAGATCTTTGAGGTCCTTGTGTAGATAGAGAAGGATATTAAGAACCTCGTCCACCTTCTGGCCCAAGGATTTTATTTTCATACTATGTCCATAGTCTTGAACTGTCTTTTGTATCTCCCTCAAATCTTGGGAGATCTGCGATGTACCCGGTTCGAGTTCTTTCCAGTCAGTAGTCCCTTTAATCATAATTTTTAGAACTGAAATTATATAGGAATTTACCCATTCTATTTCTCATGGTTGGATTCTACCATGGACTTCAGTGGAGTGTAGACGCCTCACTGCATTTCCTGGTAGCACTTGTTGAACTTCAAAAATTCTCCGCCATTCTTTTTTTTTTTTTTTCTGGCTTGAGAAGTTCTGGATCAATCCTGTTTGGACCGTTGTAACACTTGTCTCTTCTTTGTATTTCTAGAATCTTGAAATATTCCCTGTTATCATTGTAACTCGAACTTTCGTTCGGTTTCATTTTCTCTCAAAGGGTCTCCTACATTAGTGGATAAATATAATCATATATAATCATATATTTTTTCAATAAACCTAGACTCTGATACCATTCTAAGCGAGTATGTATAAAAATATGCATTAGAATGCATTCAGTAAACTGCTCATTTTAAAGCTACGAAAGGATAATATTATCCAAAAATCGGTCAGATTTGTGCGAAGGACTAAAATTACGATCTTTTTGAAATTTACGGGACTAATTAATTTTTTAAAAATTATAACCATGTTACAAATTTTGAATTGTTCTAGAATATAAAATTAAGTAATAATTTGTTAAGTATTAATAAAATAATTATTATATGTCTTATAATAACTACAATTATTAAGATTTTTTTATAAAATGTTCTTAATTATAATTTTATTTCATTGTTTATAAGTTTTGTTCTTTTATTTCTCAAATTTTTTTTTGTCTTGCCTTTGTTTATTTTCCTATACTTAAGTCAACCATTTTTATGCTATTATTGAATAATTTGAATTTTGATTTTTCTATGAAGAATTTCATGAAAAACATATTTTGATTGTGTAGGTTGTAGTAATATATATATGTTTTGCTATCAAATTTGTTAATTTTTTTTTGTGTCACTAGATTTTTTGGGGTTTATTTATATATGTTTTAGTAGCTATGTTCATGTTAAAATTGATATATGGGAAAAAGATTAATTTGGTTAATAAGTTTCAATTTTAGTCCATTATGTTTAAGCATTTTCCAATTAAGTACAGTAACTTGCAGAATCGCTTAAATTAGGACCACAGATGGAATTTTGGACACTTTTACCCCTGTGCAGATATTAAAAGAGTTGTTTTAGTCCATTTACACTAAAATTCTAATTTTTCATCCATGCTCTCACCAAAATGATATCAGAGCCTGGTTTATTGAAAAAATATATAATTATATTACATTTTGATATTATTTATCCACTAATAGAAGAGATTCTTTGACAGAAAATGGAATCGAACGAAAGTTCGAGTTATTCTGAAAATAGGGAATATTTCTCATGAAAATTCTTGACTAGTGTTACAACGGTACCAAGAAGATTGATCCAAAACTTCTCACGCTAGAAAAAAAAAATGGCTGAGAAATTTTGATGTTTGACAAGTGCTACTAGAAAATGCAGTGAGGCGTCTACACTACATTGAAATACATGGTAGAATCCCAGCCAGGAGAAGCAGAACGGGTAAATTGCTACATAATTTCAGTTCTAATTATGACTGATTGGAAAGAACTCGAGCAGAATTTATCAAAGATCTCCCAAGATCTGAGCGAGATGCAAAAGACAATGGACCTATGAAAATAGAATCCTTGGGCCAGAAGGTGGACGAGGTTCTTAAGATCCTTCCCGATCTACACAAAGACCACACAGATTTGAAGGCAGAAATTGCAGATCTAAAGAGAGCCCAAAAAATCCAGACAAGAACAAATCAGGGATGCCCTTAGAACACTACTTCTTCTACATCAGAAGGCAAAGGCCACGGAGATTCCAGACAAGATCTGATTATCGCATCGATCATATCTATAAAATAATGAAGGTAACAAAAGAGCGGATCTATCAGATCTATAAGAATTAACGGAATCCTATTCCCAACTTGGGATTGTGGATTTAGTTAATATACGAACCAATGAAATCACTCCAGCACTACCACCGCCGAAGGGAAGTACATGTTCTAATGATCCTACACAGGACCAACTGATGAGAGAAAGTGTGAATTTCCACACTAATGTCACTCCAACATTTGTGGGAACCCTGGAGGAAAATCTAGATAGAAATCGAAAGAAAGTGCCGAAAAATATACCTTGGGCAAGGATCATGCTCCAACCCTTACATCCAAAAGGCGCTATACTAAACCTGGATATTATCAAATTCTGAAATACTGAGAAATGAGTTACAGCCATCAAGATTCACCTTGGGTAAGGACCATGCTCCAGCCCTTACAATCCATATGACGCTATACTGAGCCTGGATATTATCGATTTTCGAAATACTAAGAAATCGGTTGCAGCCAAGATAGCAACAACTACCCTAAAGCTCGAAAAGGAAAATCATAAAGTTTATAGAGTTGAGCTTAGAGGGATCCGTGAAGATCGAATGGGATAATACACTAGAAGATACCAAAGCCAGCATCATTGCCAGAGATTCGAAAGGTGCGATTGCAGACCAGCTACGAAGACTTATCAAAATATATTTCATCGGAGATGGATACTTCGAAGGAAGTAGAGCAGAAAAGGCTAGAGAATATGAACACGCTCTCTTCAGCCTTGAACTAAAAAGTATTTGCACAGTAGATAAATATATCCATTGGTTTCGCAAATATTTCTTTTAGAATGGAGTAGCAACAGAAGTAGCAGCTCCAATGTTTTTCGCAATGATATGCAGTCCATGGAGGGAAATGTTGATCCAGTCATACAAAGAACCTGAAGGACAATTAGACTCAGTGGCACGAAGAATGTCTTTCCTTAAAGACAAACTGAGATTGGTGTTATCAAGCATTCATCCAAAAAAACATGAAAAGACTGAAAGGTAAAATGAAAACGAACTCCTCTCTATTGTGAAAACAACGATTTTTCAACTATTATAGGAAAATCAAGCGAGCCAAGGAAAAGGAGGAAGCAAAATAATGACTCCCACCCTAGGAGCTCAAGAAGAACCTTTTCCTGGCAGAGATCATGGTGGTCTAAGTCCAAAGCTAGAACATATAAATCTGGACAGAGAATAGGACCAACAAGGACTTCTCATCTCAAGGATCTAGACGAACAGATACAAGATCCACAGGAAAAATCCCTACAAGAAGATATCCTTCAAAATCTATATAGTGCATTAATCCTTCAAAATCTATACCTTGAATAATTTTGAAAAGGAAGGCTTGTAGAACGAAAAACTTAAAAAGAAAGAAATCATAAAATGAATAGGAAAAGAATAATGTTTCTGTCATTTGATAGAAAAAAAAAGACGTGATAAATGAATTTCATCTTTTGTTATCTTTAACGAAAAAAGAGAGGATTAAGAAAAGATGGATTATTACAAAAAAACAGGAGTAATTAGATGAAGATTAAGTTCTGCACAAAAATTATATACGGAACATTATTTAGAATAGCAAGTCGTCATACAGAAAAAAGTTAAAAGGTTAGAGATTATTCACATAAGACAAGCTCAAAGAAACACTGCTTTGATTCATTCAACACTACATTGACAGATTGAAGAAAGAATTTTTTTTTTTCCAGTAAAAATGATATCATTGATAGAAAAAGAGAGCGAGGAGCTTGAAAAGTAATTTTATTTAATAAGTTATTAAAAAGAGAAAGAAAAAAGGGCTTGAGAAAACACTAGCTTTTTGGAGATGATAATTTTATACAAAATCATCTTGGGAAGATAATTTATGGAGTTTCATAGAAAGTTGTGGAAAGGAAAATTTGAAAACAAAGAAAACTTAAGACCAATAGGAAATTTGAAAGTTGTGGAGAGTTGTTAAAGAAAAATAAGGACAATAAGAACTCGAGGAACAGAAATTTTAGAGAAGACAATCTTAGAGAAACAGTATTTTTTGTTCATTCCACAACACAGACAAAGATAAACGAAAGGAAATTGTTTTATCTTCTTAATAAAAGTGAGTGGGGAGCTTAACAAAGTCATTTTCTATTTTAAAAAAAATACAAGCTTGAGGAAACATAGGTTTGGAGATGACAATTTCATAAAAGGTTTAGCTTTCAACAAAATCATACTTGGAATATAATCTAAGGAATTTTGCAGAAAGGTGTATAAAGCAAAATCTGAAAACAAAGAAAAACTTAAGACGAAGAGGAAATCGCAAAGACTGTTGCTAAAGAAATTATGTTCTGATTCATTCAACAAAATAAAACAAAATTCGTGTCACGAAATTGAACAATTATAGAAAAGACAAGCTTATAGAAGGATTATTTTCCTGAAAAAATCACAAGTGCACGATCAATTTTTTTCGATGATTTCAGCTCCACATGCTATAATTTTAGTACGCAAAATAATTCGTTGGTTCGGAAGTCGACCAAATACTGATAGATTTCGACTCTATATCTATATAGATATCTATCTCCTGCCTTATACAAAGGGACAGTAAAATAATGAAGGCGGCTGATCAGCCACATTACATACTGATGCACATGTATAACATTTTCAGAGTAACATCACAACCACCAGCACACTAATTTTCAAGAAACTAATTAATGTAACCATTTGATCCGTAGTAGTAAACAAATTTCTTTTGACTCAGATGGTGTTAGACTTCAAATTGTTGGCATTAAATTACACATTTGTCTTAGACAACGTTTCTCAAGAGTACACACCATCAAACATGGCGGACTGCCTCTTGAACAGTTGGTTGGTGGTGACAAATTTTTAAGAAACATTAAATTGAAGGAAACAAACAAGTTACAGTTAAAAAGCAGCATCGCGAACCCAACATATACTTAATCAAAGCAATTAATAATCACACTCAGTTTTCTTGGAGATTCACCAAAAGTGCAAGCACACAATCCCAAGACAATGTGGAAACAGATCAGAAGTGAGAAAATAACAGGATTAAAGAACAAACCTGTAGAGGATGTATGAATTGAAGGCCGTCTCATCCTTTACTCCACCTTCATTTCTTGAACCCTTTTCGCTTCACATTCCTTCCGCCCCCTAACACTTTCTTTCTCTTCTTCTCATAAAGCCCTTTTGTTCTTCAACTTTCATCATTCTCCCACCCCCACCACTCTCCTCTTCCTTCTTCGGCAACCTCATCCAATCACACCATCAATCAATTTCACCGGCCGATCAACCATCCTCCGATTCAACACCTTTATGATCATCCGGGAATTCAAGGGGATTGCCTTCCCAAATAAATTCCGATTCCAAGACTACTTGTCGATTACTTGGACAGTTTTCTACTATTCTTGAACTATAAATACAAACATTTTGCAAGAGAGGAGTTTGAGGATTGACCATAGGAGTGGGTAACAACGGCCCTTCTTTGCGATATTTTCTTGATTTGTCTTTTCGAACGTTGGGGAAAAGATGGTTCTGATTTTTTAGATTATTTGTCAAGAAGAAGAGAAGAATGGATTTTCTAATTTCATGATTCAAGAAACAAATTTCACTCTGTATATCAACTCACCAAACTGATATATAGAAAGGGAAGAAGAAGCAATTTATTAACTGCCTCCCAACGGCTAGTAAAGCAACAATATTGAACTAGCAATTTCACACAACTGCGTCTACTAACCAAGAACGACGAAAAGAAAAATACAACTTTGTGAAGAAACGTTCTTTGACTAAGAAGTTGTTAGTGTCATTTAGAATAATAACAGCAACTTCTTCTATCCTTAGTCTTCTGCCTGTTATTCAAAGCAATCTGTTGCTGTGCTGTTCTTGGAAGCTATTTACAGCCATTCTCATCACTATTGAGTTATATGTAGCTTTGCACGGTTATATTATGTATCTTTCAATCACATGTTACTTTTGTCTTTTCAACTGTTGTTTTGAACTTTTTATTCAGATAAACCTTTTTTAAAATTCTGACGTTGCCTTGAAAGTTTCGTCCAGACAAACTTTTTTTAAAATTCTAAGCCATAACGGAATTGATAACTGGATTGATTCATATAAGTATATTAGTTAGTTATGGATGGAGGGTTTCTCAATTTGAAAAATTAAAGACTATGATGGACGGATACATCTATATAGACACAAGTCATACAAAAAATCTAAAATCTCAAAAATTTAGAGTACGTAAAAGACATTCGCACAACTCTATATTCTCATAAAATTAAAACATGCAATACGAAAAATATTAAAAAATATAACACTATGGAATATAAAAATCGAAATTCGATATTAAGATAAAACATCAATTAAACATGTTAGGGTTGACTGTGTCCCAAGTAAGTGGATGTGATAAACCGGATGATTAAGTAAATAAGACTGCAGCATTGGAAATTAATAATTCAGGAGTATGATGTCAAAGCAATTTCAATCATGATTGAGTTATGAACATTGATCCAATTATTCGGTTTATAATTACAATGATATTATCTATTGCTAGTGATGCTACCCATGTAAATTTGTATCATGCGAGTTATGAGTCGTTGGATGAATACATAATAACACATGTGGGTAATTCCCGCATCAAGTTTTTCTATTATCTGCACACCCACTTCACCAAAACCAAAAGAGAAAGAACAAAGACTGAAAAGACTAAACTTTGCGCTTTGCAACAACTACTATATGTATCTCCTTAAGCATGTGTGCTGCTACTTGTTGAGATAACACCGGAGCAGGGGGTGTGTAAATGATTTCTTATACAAATACCCCCCCTACCGTAGGAAAACAGTGGGTCAAACTTTAAGCCTAGCTACGTCCCACCTATTCTCAAGAAGGTGTCCCCTTTCCAACCGTCGAATCATAAACATTCGCAATCCTCCACTAAGCAAATCACTTGGACGTTCAAGGGAGCCTTTGGCTCTAGTAGGTGTTATATAGTAATTTGTCTGGTTCTACAATCTTCCAAGGTGCTTGTTAGTTTGGAGGGGCAATCAGCCTTAAGATTTTCTTCCCTTTGGATTTGTATAAGCTGGAAGCTTTCAATCCTTGCTTTTTTAGCTTGCTATTTGCCTCAAATACTGAACCATGCTCTCTCGTTTAGCGTCGTAAGTTCCTTGTAGTTGTTTAACTATTAATAGTGAGTCTGAGCACGATACAAGGTGTCTAGCTCTAACTTCGTGTGCCATCCTCATGCCTACCACGATCGCCTCATATTTGGCTTCATTATTAAAGGCCTTGAATTTGAATATGATTGCGAACTCCATATCTTCTCCTTTAGGCGAGGCAATGACTATGCCTGCACCACTTTCTTGGTGGTTGATCCATCTACATGGAGTAACCATAACCATATTTCTGTCTTTGGAGTGTATTCCAAGAGTGTCCCTGTCATCTCGAAGACAAAGTCCGCCAAAGCCTGGGCTTTAATAGTTGTTCATGGTAAGTATGAAATTTCATATTCGCTTAATTACTACCGCGCATTTTATCAATCGTCCTGAGGTGTTTGGCTTACCCAAGGTTTGCTTTAATTGTGGATTCATCCTTACCCCCATCGGGTATGAAAGGAAGTAAGGGCGTAACCTCCTAGCTGTGATAATAAACGCTAGGGCCATCTTTTTTATGGGATACAACGTCTCTCTTCTCAATTTAGTACCTTTCTGACATAGTATATATTCTTCTATTTTCCCTCGTCCTCTCGAATGAGGACAGAACTAACTACTTGAGTATAAGTAACATAAAGTAGAAGGTGTCCCCAAGTGAAGATTTTACCAACATAGAGAGCCCTACCAAATACTCCTTAAGTTTCTTAAAGTCCTGTTGACAACCAATATCTCGCTCGAAGTTCTTTGCTTTCCTTAATATTTTGAAGAAGGGCAATTTTTTCTCTACATCTTTAAGATAAAGCGATTGAGTGCAGCCATCTTTCTAGTCAACTGTTGTGCCTCATTAACATTGGTTGATGCCTTTATGTCAAGAATAACCCTGACCTTGAGGGGGTTGGCTTCAGAGCCTCTTTATGTTACCATGAATCCCAGGAAATGCCCTCCCCGTACTTTGAATGTGCATTTTCCTGGATTGAACTTTAGTCTATATTTTCTTAAGATTGAGATGTTTCCTCCAAATCTACAATGTGGTCTTCAGTCTTTTTACTCGTTACTAATACGTCGTCCATATAGACTTTGATGTTTTTCCCTAGTTGTGGTCGAAATATCTTATCTTCTAAATATTAATAGGTGGCTCCTTTATTTTTTAAGCCTAACGGCATTGCTACATAACAAAATGTGCCAGTAGAGGTAATGAAATTGACTCTTTTTCGATCTTTAGGAGCTAATATAATTTGGTGGTATCCTTGTGAGGCGTCCATCATGCTTAATAATTCACATTCAGATGCGGAACCCACCAGTTCATTGATTGGATGCAAGGGATAACAGTCTTTGGACATGCTTTGTTAAGATCCCTAAAGGCAATACACATCCTCAATTTTCCTTCTAGCTTATGTACCAAGATTATGTTACACAACCATTCAAGCAACTATTTCTCCTTGATGTGCCATGCTATTATCAGTTTGTCTACCTCAACTTGAATTATTTTGTCATTCTTAGTTTCGAAGTGCCTTTTCTTTTGCTTTACCTGCTTGGTGTTGGGGTATATGTTGAGCTAATGAGTAATAAGAAGTCATAACAAGGTAGCCGTACTAGAAGATACGCCTGGATCACCTCGTTTTCAGGGAGAGCTAATGCTTGTTTGGTACTTTAGTTTGACACTGCTTCACACCCAAAACAAAAAGAAGGGGCTTGGGTCGATCACTTTCAAATATTGGGGGGTCTAAGCGAATATATCTATACTATATTCTAAGCATTGGATTACTTCTCGAATTGCATCTTCCTTTTGGAACCGATTCGGGTAATTTTCGCCGAATTCCCAGTATAAGCTCTATGACCAATAACTCCTTAGTTGGTTGGACTTTGGCAGGTGTCCCTCCTTCCTCTTTAAGTTTCTTCCGCCAACACCAGGTCTTTCCCTCGTTTGCTAGGGGCCTTTCCTTGGGTACTTTATCTGTGCTCCTCTTTCGCCTTTTTCGAACAACCTCTGTGTAATATTCACAGCTTGAAAAGCATTAAGGCTAGGTCTTCCCAAGATGACATTGTAGGCTGAAGGTACATCCACCACTAGAAATTTTAACAAACAAGTTTTTCGAGTTGACCCAGCTCCTAAGGTCAAGGGTAGTGAGATCATGCTACAAGGGTGCACCACCTCGCCTACGAAACCATACAGGGAGTATTCACTGTTTCTTAGGGATATCCCCCAACTGTATTTAGTCATAAGCTTCATCGAATAATATATCTTCTGAGCTGCCTGAATATATAAAGATCCATCCCACCTCATAATTGGGCAATAGTGTTGTGATGACCAAAGCATCATTTTGAGATGCCTTTAGGTCCAGATCACTCTCCTCACCCGAATTGAATGAGAGGGGTGTCATCCAATGCTTCCACATCCAGGACCTCATTCACAGTTATGTCGTGTGCTTTCTTAACTTGCGCGTTTCTAGCATGGTGTGAATTGCCCCCAATAGGTCTTGCCGCGATGATTCGTATAACTCCCTTGCGCCAGGGGTTCACTGGTTTCAGCCCTTCCTCCTGGCATAATACTGGGTGCCTTCTTTGGAAGGTGTTTCGGGCTGCAATCCTTCACTGCCTTCAATTTATTAGTTTCTAGCTTTTGATATGGCCTCATCCATCAGGCATTTCCCAACACAAATACTCTTGCAAATATTCGTTCTGAATAAGTTGTTTCTTCCGTAGTGTGACCACAGGCATTTTGAGAACAATGGAATCTTTTAGACTTGGGATAATGGAAACCATCCTTAGCTAATTTCGGGCACGCGAATAAGCTTTTTATTTGTACCGCCATGAGGGCCTAAGTGATGGGAACATTCAATGGGTTATACACCAGCATTTATTTTCTGAAAAGGTGGTTTTTTTATCTCGAAAATCAATTTTGGGTATTTTAGCGGGGCTCTCCTCTGTTTCTTTCCTTTTCTCTCCACGAATCTCCCTTTTAGAGGCTTGGGCATCATTCATGTTGATAATTTTGCGGCACGAGCTAAGAAAGCATCAAACTTTGAAACGGGCTTTTTGGCGAATAACTTGAAGAAGTCCCTATCTAGGAATCTTGAGAAAAGGCGCTAGCTTTAACCTCAAAGGTAGTGAAGGGCAGCTCAAGCACAGCTGAATTGAATCTTTGTAGGTATTCCTTCAAAGGCTCACCTTCCTTCTGTCATACAACAAAGAGACTCAACTCAGTATTTTGAAACTTTTTTATTTGTAGTGAACTGGTGCAAAAAAGGGACCGGAATTCCTAGAAGTTTCCTATCGCCACCGCTGCCAGTTTACTGAATCATTGTTAGGTCGCTCTGGCAAAGGTGGTAACAAAGAAATGACATTTGATCCCGTCCTTGTATCAATATAGAAGGGTTGCATTCTCAATGAGCGAGAGGTGTTCCTAGGGGTTAGTAATACCATCATATTCAGCGATAACTGGGGTACGATAGTTCACCGGGAGCTCATCCGACATCACTAAATCTATGAAAGAGACACCCTATTGTTCTTCCAAGAGGGTCCCTGCTATCCGATACTAGACATTTTGGAGACCTTTCTACAAACACTCTAGACTAGATAGCCATTAGGGCGGGACCTCCTAATCGGCCTGTGAGGGGGGTCCTTGACCTCCTGCTGTTGGGGGCACAGGAACTGGGAGGCCCTTCTTGCTGTAAAGAAGTGGGTTGGTAATTGGTTCTGATCGAGAGTTGTATAACAACTCTCTTATATGTTATTGATTTACTTTTTAATAAAACAAAAATAACTAACTATTTGATTGTTTATTCCTATGTATTTGCTTTGTCAATTTTGGTTTCAAACTGTTTGTCTCTAGTTCGCTAGGCATTCTAGACTGAATCTTATATAGTAGGGAAGGAAAGCCTTTTCTTTCTTTCTCACAATCTATTTATACAAATCATCTTTATCTTTTACATATTTATAGAAACTACCCCTAACAGCTAAAAATAGGAGTAGTCTGTGTAATGATGCTAACATGTTTAGGGAGTGCATGTGTAATTTTTTAAAAAAATAAGGGGTGATTTGTGTAAGTGATAACGATATTTTGGTGGGTGTATATTTAATTATCTAAAAGATAGGAATAGTTTGTGTAGATAGACCATAGATCTAGGGATGTAAATATAATTATCCCTAAATTTTAAGTGCAATCGAAAAATAAAAATTCTATTTAATATTATTATTTCTAAAGTAGTAATTGATGGATATACTGGTAACATTAAATTATTTATGAATGTATAAAAGTAATTTTTATACTTGAAAATAACACCATAAATATATATATCTTATCATACTTTAATATTCTCAACTCTATTATAAATACTCAAGATATTATTTTTTTAAAAGAGGTCACTATTCATTTGACAAGACAATTAATACACCCCTATATACAAAACATTCTTTCTCTATAAAACTAGACTTGAGAAGTGTTAGCATATTGAGGATAATTTTCGCATTAACTCTGTAGCTCAAATTACTATCATATCATTGGCATCGTCTTTGAGAATATATCCCAACACATGAGAATGTAGACCAGGTTTCGAGCTCGCGACTTTCAGGTGGTGGGTCCTGCCCATAAAACATATGAGAATAGAGTGTAACAACCCCACCACCCCCCGAACGAGCCCCACTTCATGGAGTAGCCCCACGACCCCGTGAACCAGCCTCATTTCATAGAGTAGTCCCACCATCCTTTTGGGCAAGACCTGTCTCTTCATGGACAAGCCCCACCTCTCTGTGAGTAAAAATGTTGCTTCGACCCTAGAGAGAATCATCCCTCCCGCATGTTTCACCTCAAGAGACGATGATAACTGACGCAGGAAGCCTTACTAGCTCTAATCCGTGATGTATCTACTTGAGTGGCTGCACAGGCAACCCAATTCATTGCTAACCACGTCATGAAGTTGCCCCCTCCTTCTCCGCATCGAAGTCGACAATCATCTTCGAGTTCGAGGGGGATGAGCAAAGGCGGGAAGAGGTGAATAGCAGAATCTCTGGACCTAAAGTTGCTTATAACCAAGAACAACCTCCCCCCCACCCAATTGCGACAACCGTTCCCTGCCATACCCTCAATGAGAGTGGAGGATCCTTATCTGCCAATGGCATTACCTTCGTTAAAGCGCAACCTTTTCTCCCCTTCCCCTAAATTGCGACAAGCCTTCAAACCGATACCCTTAATGGGAGTAGAGGATCTTTATCTGACCTTGGCCTTAGCTCCACCAAAGGACAACCTTTTCTCCCATCCCCCTCCCATTCTTTTTTAGGCATTCCCAGTAGGCGTGAAAATATCAAACCTTTCGGAATACAACAACTTGGAATATCCAAAAAAACACTAAGAAATTTTCTATTCGAAGATTTACTACTGTGATTTGAGCTGTGTCGCCTATTGCAATATCTTCTGCACTAAGCTCTAGTTGGTGCTCTACGTAGTTCAATTAAATGCGCGTCGGAACTATCTGCAGCCTCGAGCAGTTGATCTAACATTTCTTGCATCACTTCTCTATGGAAAAAAGTACCCAAAAATTGTTGCACATATTTTTATCATATGGATAAAGGAAGATGAGTGGTTAAGGGATTACATCCATAGATTGTGGAGGCAATACACGAGGTGCCGCATCTCAACCACGAGTTGTTCGCCAGCATAATCTAACAAAACTTGCATAACGAAAGGTTTACCTAAACTATAGCGTGGAAGTTTCCTAGTACTTTAGAGGACTTACTCCTCCAATGGTAGAAGTATATCAAAATAGAAGAGTATAAGGAGACTGACCCTACCTCTTATGCTAAGAGGAAGGGTAATGAAGGGTAACGAAGTTGAAGAAAAAGGAAGAATGTTGGCACTTACCTCGCACTGGGTTTATGCATTACAACCCTCTGATTCCACTAGAGAAGAAATACCAATGGTGGAAGAACACAAACGTTGATTAACCAATGGCCTTGAAAAATGAAGGATAATCCCAAGAGGCTAAAAACTGATAAGCATTGCCGCTTCCACCGTGATAGGGGGCATGCATTAGAGAAATGCCAGCACCTAAAGAATGTGATAGAAAAATTAATTTAGGGTGACCACTTGAAGGAGTATGTCAATCAGAGTTAATTAGGACACCAATTCAACAAGGGTCGAGTGGACCACCTCAAGAGTTGACTTCAACCCACACTCTCGATGGTGAGAATTACCCTGTAACAGGTCTCATCATCGTGATTTCAGGGTACCATCAGGGGAAAACTCCTCCAGTGCCAGAAAAGCACTAGTTCAAACATCTAGATAGAGCCACTAGAAAGCCCCACACATGGAGGTCCATGTCGTTAACTCAGAGAAGCAAGAGGAGGTATCGTTTATCTCAGAAGACATGGATCCTCGGAGAAACCACAACAATGATGCCTCAGTCATCTCACCCACACTGTACAACTTCTGGGTCTAGAAAGTGTGAGTGGATAGTTGGGAGCTACGCAGACATCTTTCTTTACCAAACATTTGCCCAGCTAGGAAGTAACAATGCTCAACTGCGGAAAGTTAACACCCTACTCACCAGTTTCAGAAGAGAGGTGGTCAACCCCTTAGGCGAAGTGACATTTCATTGTCTTTAGGGTCTTATCCAAACTAGTCCACATAAATGGTTAAAGTTCTTGTGATTAAGGATCAATCTACTTACAACATCATCCTAAGAAGACCAAGCCTAAACCTCTTCCAACTTGTAGCATCCACCTTTTAAATAAAGATTAAGTTCCCTACCCCAGATAGCATTAGCGAGGCTACAGGAGATGGGATGGATGGCAAGATAATGTTATGCAAACACTTTAAAGAGATTGCAAAAAGAATGATGATAGACATGGGGCATGAAGTAAGGGAACACCCCCCCCCCCCCCCAGGAAGTGCCGGGGAAAACATTTAGAGAGAGGAGAGTAGAACTCATAAATGAATTGGAAGTAATTGACCTTGCATGGGAACAGGAAGGACAGATAATGACGATGGGCATTGCACTGAACTTTCCATCAAAGAACACTTGATTCAATTTCTCAAAAAAATGAGGAAGTGTTCTCATGGATTATGGGGGAACTCCACTGAATCTCTCCTAACGTCATCATTCACCACCTCAATGTAGATCCCGACATGAAACCCGTGAAATAGAAAAAGAGGATGTTTGGAGTGAAAAAAAGCCAAGCCATAAAGAACAAAGCAGACAAACTACTTAAGGCTAAATCCATATGCCCCTACATTACCCTGAATGGTTGGCCAATGTAGTGTTGGTTTCCAAATCCAAAGAAAAATGGTGTTCCTCCATTGACTTCACAAATTTGAACAAGATATGTCTGAAAGATCTTTTCCCTCTTCCACGCATCGACATGTTGATCGACTGTACTTCAGAATGTGAAATGTTGAGTTTTTTAGACACATACAAAGGTTACAACCAAATACCGTTAGCATCTGAAGACCAAGAAAAGGCGAGGTTTGTCACGGACCAAGGGATCTTCTAATACAATGTCATGCCTTTCAGCATAAAAATGAGAGCAGCATATCTGAAGTAAGTGGATCGATCCAAGAATGCGGTGGAAGTGTGGTGAATTGAAAAATAAAGGCAATAAATAGCAAACCAAGGGGTGTACCCTTGATTGTTGACGGGCTATCCGTATATAAATATAGAATAGTACAAATAAAAGTGGATCTACCTTTGGCTATGGAGAAAACAAGATTGTATTATTTAAAAAAAAATACTGTTGTCATTTTCTTTAATCGACTACACACGTTGTTCCTCTCCAAGATTCATGCATGCTAGATTACAATGTAGGAATCCTCTAAAGGCATCCACACCACACCAAAAAATGTGAAATCCACTCTCGTACCAGCAAAAAACAAATTCAAAAAGAGAGATCGAAAAAACAACATTATTGATTAGTGCATTTTCAATCTTCTTTGCTCTTGACTTGGTTCTAAACCAAGAAGAACATAACATGCAGATTTTTTAGAGAGCTTCAGTGATCAAAGCAAAAGGGAGAGGTATATGAAAGCCCTAAGTCAAGGAGAAAGAGTTTTGTGTGCTAGTGTTGTGTATTTATCGAAAGACCTAATCATTTTAACTTTTACTCAACTAATCGAAAAGAGAGATCGAAAAAACAACATTCTTGATTAGTGCATTTTCAATCTTCTTTGCTCTTGACTTGGTTCTAAACCAAGAAGAACATAACATGCAGATTTTTTAGAGAGTTTCAGTGATCAAAGCAAAAGGGAGAGGTATATGAAAGCCCTAAGTCAAGGAGAAAGAGTTTTGTGTGTTAGTGTTGTGTATTTATCAAAAGACCTAATTATTTTAACTTTTACTCAACTAATCTCTGCAAAACATGCACAACATGTGCACTTTCAGCTATGTTGGCCGAGTGGAACTCTTTCAAATAGTCCACTCGGCCACACCTCCTTCTAGAAGAGGAGCACTTGACTTGGTCTTCTCCAAAATTGGCTAGGATTTGAATGGATAGGGCTTGTTTTAATTTGTCCAACAAATTAAATCACACGCATACTTAATCTATTAGTTTTATTATTTCATTCGGTTAAATAAAATACCCAACAAAAAGCTCATATAAATACTTTATCCGATCAAATATACATGTCCAAATATACTTAATTAATAAATCTAATTTATTATCAAGTCCAAAACTATAATTAGTCCAACTGATTATTTCCAGTGGATCTCTACTAATTAATGAATTCAATTGGGGTCAGCGCCCAAAAGAGTAACTTTATTATCTCACGGTCAGCTATGGGGATTCGGGATTTACTTATTGACCAACTCCACTTCCAAGAGGACTTCTACCAATGAAGTATTTGGGAGTTCCTCTTATCTCATCACGGCTCACTATTCTGAATTGCCGACCCTTACTGTTAAAACTGGATCAACGCATTAAAGGATGGGAGGGTACAGCTTTATCTTATGCAGGACGAGTACAGATTATTAAATCTGTTCTTACTGCCCTTAGTATCTATTGGGCGTCCGCGTTTATCCTACCCAAAGCCATCATTCGAGAGATAGAAAAACAGTTGAGGACCTTCTTATGGAAGGGATCATCTGCTCGAGGGTATGCAAAGGTGGCATGGGATTGCGTATGTCGTCCTATTGATGAAGGTGGTCAAGGGATTCAACATATTACTACTCTTAACCGCGCACTTATGGGACTCATTTGTGGCAGATTATCCGCGGCAACCGAGCTTCTATTTGGGTTGATTGGATATATCATACACGCCTGAGAAAGGATACTATCTGGACGGCCCCTGAGCGAGGGGGTTCTTGAGGTTGGAGGAAACTCCTTCGCTTACGGCCACTTCTCCGGCCTTTTATTCATTATTTCATAGGGGATGGAACTACTTTTTCGTTATGACATGATCCTTGGCATGATCTTGGTCCACTCATCCAACAGTTTCCGCAGGGCCCTCGACTTACAAATACTATGGAAACAGAGAAGGTTGCGATTTTCGTTTTAGATGGGTAATGGTGTTGGCCCTCTATCACTGACACTCACTCCTTACAGCTCTTGCAGTCTCTTTCACCCATCCATGGAGGGGCTGATCATATCCTTTGGTGGTTAAGAGATACACAACTAACAGTTGCTATGATGATTCATTCACTACGGGGTGAAGGGCCCAAGGTAGGCTGGTGTTCACTATTGATGGGCCGCTTCAAAATGCCTAGACGTACTTTTGTATTATGGCTGGCGATCCTTGGTAGACTCTCTACTATGAATGAGCCTTGGTTGGCTCATATTAATAGTTCCTGTGTATTTTGTTCTGATGGTGTTGAAGAGACCCATGATCATCTTTTTTTTCGCTGCATTTATTCACGTGGCTGCTTGACGGTGATTCGACGCACACTTCAATTTGATTGGCCCAACCAAGTTGGGCTACTAATGTCTTATGGGCTGCTCGCAGATGGAGAGGCAAACACTATGTTTCTACGGCCTACCGCGCTCTTTTGGCCTCTTGTGTGTACCATATCTGGCGTAAGCGCAACATTAGGCGATTTGATGGAGTACATAGAGATACACGCACTGTGGGTGCGCTGATGGTTCGAGATGTGCAGCAGAGGATTCTTAGTGTAGAATTACCTACTGCTATTAGCACTTGTGCGCTTTATCGCTTATGGCGAATTCCTTGGCCTGTTGAGGAAACCGCTTAGATTAAGCAAGATGTATTGTACTATTATACTTTTTTTACTTAATGAAATTTACTTTTACCAAAAAAAAATTAATGAATTCAATCAAGTAATTAAATATACCTACCTACTAATTAATTAGTACAAAATTAAATAATCCAAGCCTCATTTAAATTAACTAATTAGGCATACCTATCTACTAATTAATTACTCCAACTAATTAATTAAGGAAAAATTATTTGATTAGTCTTTTAAGTTTGTATGTTATTAATTTTAGTTCTCTAAGTTTATGCATTTTAGTTTTAGTCCTATAACTTTTATAAATGTGTAGTTTTAGCCTTCTGACCTAATTTCTAGTAATTTTACCCCTGCACAGCTTTCTAAAGAGAAAATTTAGTCCATATCCATTCATTATGCATCTTATAATTAATGCTCACCTAGAATGGTATTAGAGCCTAGGTTTATTGAAAAAATATTTATTTATATTACATTTAGATACTCTTACCACTAAAGGAGGAGGTTTTTCAAAAGTATGAAACCAAATGAAAATGCGAGTTAAGTTGACAACATAGAATATTTCCAGACTCTAAAAATACAAAGAAGGAATTTCCTTATGAAAATTCTTGAAGAATGTGACAACAGTCCAAAAAGGATTGATTCGAGTCTTCTCACGCCAGAAGAAGAAGAGAAATGGTTGCGGAATTTCCAGTTCCACAAGATTGTGACGTCCATAAATTTTTCACATAATTGAGAGACTAATTAATAATTATTTAAAAACTTAAATTTTAATTATAAATAAATTATACATTGAAATTGTGATATAATAAAATTTGAACGGATTAAATTAGAGTTCCTTATAATATTTGGAGGCAAATTATATTAACTGAAAAAATTAGGAAGGACGTAATGGGTATTTCGATAAAAGTTTAATTAATTAAATAAATAAAATAATAATAATAATATATACATATATGTATAAATTATATAAAAGAGGGGGAGTTGGCACCACTTCACTCCCCCCCCCCCCTAAAACAAATATATATATGTTATAAACTTGAGAAATTCTAAGTTTATTGGCCTATCACTCCTAATAGCATATAAAGAAAACAATATATGTATTTCTTTCAAATCATTTTCTTATTCTCTCTAAAACTTCTTCTACAAATGAAATGCATGGTGGTAATTATAGACCACCAAAATTATGGTTACAAAATATACCGTAACTATTATAATTATAAATCATCATGGGGGATACAAAAGGGTATAACATAATGGATATTAAAAATGAATATCAAGAGGTGTATGAATTCATATACATTTCATTTGTAGAAGAAGTTTTAGAGAGAATAAGAAAGTAATTTGGAGAAAATACATATATTGTTTTCTTTATATGCTATTAGGAGTGATAGGCCAATAATTATCAGCACTAAATGTTGCTTTTGCAAGATGTTAGCCCAAATTATTAAATTGAGGGCTCATTTTCCTGATTATCCTATTCAAAGGATAAGATTAGATATAGCGGGAGAATTTACTTCTAAATCCTTCAATGATTATTGTCAATCAATTAGGATAGTTGTGGAGCATCCAATTACTCATGTACATACTCAAAATGGTCTGGCAGAGTCGTTAACTAAGTGGTTACAATTAATAGCTAGACCCTTATTGATGAGGTCAAATTTGCCTTCATCAGTATGGGGGTATGCAATTTTGCATGCAGTAGCTCTAATTCGTCTTAGACCTACCACTTACCATAAAATTCTCCATTATAATTGGTCTTCAGAAGAGAACCAAATATTTCTCATGTAAAGGTGTTTGGTTATGTAGAGTATGTCCTGATACCCCCTCCTCAACAAACTAAAATGGGGCCACGAAGGAAATTTGGAATTTACGTTGGTTTTGAGTTTCCCTCAATTATTAAGTACCTTGAACCAATGACCGGTGATCAATTTAACTGCTAGAGGTACTTGGATTGTCAGTTTGATGAGGTAAATATTCCCGACATCAAGGAAAATAGATAAGTAGATTAAAAGGAAAGATATTGCATGGAATGCAACATTTATGTCTTTTATGGATGCACGAACAAATGATAGTGAACTTGGAGTCAACAGATCATACATTTGGAAAGTGTTGCAAACAGGCTACCAGAAGCGTTGATAGATACGAAAAAGGTCACAAAATCACATATTCTGGCTGAAAATGTTCCAACTCGTTTAGAAGTCCCTAAAGCGATTAGTACTCAATCAAAAGCATTTAAGCCAAAAATACGGCGAAAGCGTGATAGACCACTTGGCTCTAAAGATGCAAATCCTCAAAAGAGAAAAGAACATATCGTCTCAATTAATCACGATGCTAATGTGACCACTAGTATCGTCTCTAAGGATAAAATCCCTGAAGCAGTTTTATCTGAAAACTCTTAAATTAATGAGCAAGATCTCAAGGATAGTTATGAGATGTCTATTAATTATACTTATAACAGTTTAGGTTGGTATGGAAAAGAAATTGAAATGAATGATATTTTTGCCTATTCTATAGCCGTCAAAATCATAGATGAAGATGAAAATGATCCTCAAACTATGGAGGAATGTAGACATCAAAATAATTGGAAAAGTTGAAAAAAGACAATACAAGATGAGCAAGACTCGCTAAATAAGCGAGAAGTATTTGGACCTATAACTCCAGCACCAAAAGGTTTCAAACTAATTGGCTATAAGTGGGTATTTCTACGAAAGATAAATGAACGAAATGGAGTTGTAAGGTACAAAGCTAGACTTGTGGCCCAAGGCTTTACTCAAAAGCACGGAATTGATTATACTGAAACATATTCACCTGTAGTGGATGCAACCACACTTAGATTTTTAATTAGTTTATCAGTAATTGAACAATCACAAATGCAGCTCATGGATGTGGTAACTGCATATCTGTATGGGTCATTGGATACAGATATCTACATGAGTATCCCAAAAGGATTGAAAAATGTCTGAAGCATTACAGTCAAAACCTCGTCATATGTACTCCATCAAATTGAAAAGGTCCTTGTACGGACTTAAACAATTAGGACGTATGTGGTACAATAGTCTTAGTGAGTACTTAATAAAGAAAGAATTTTACCATAATCAAATAAGTCCATGTTTATTCATAAAGTCGGGATTTGTAATCATAGTTGTGTATGTTGATGATTTGAATATTATTAGATCTCCTAAAGAGATTCGACAAGCAGCTGATTACTTAAAAAGTGAGTTTGAGATGAAAGATTTAGGTAATAGAAAGTATTATCTCGGCCTGCAGTTCGAACATACTAAGGGTGGAATTTTCACTCGTCAATCAAACTATATAGAAAAAGTCCTTAACCGTTTTCATATGAACAAAGTTCATGCATTGAGTACACCTATGGTAGTTCGATCGCTTAATGTTAATAAAGATTCTTTCCATCCTCCCCAGCATATAATGATGAGATTTTGGGTCCAATAGTACTATATCTTAGTGCAATTGGTGCATTGATGTATCATAATACCCAAGCAGATATAGCCTTTCAGTTAATCTACTAGCAAAATATAGTTCAACACCAACAAAGAGATACTAGAATGGTGGTAAACACGTTCTACGTTATTTACATGGAACAAGTTACATGGGACTATATTTTGAATGGCATGATGATGTCAAAACAACAATTTAATTGGTTATTCAGATGCGGGGTATTTATCTGATCGACATAAAGCTATATCTCAATCTGGATATGTATTCATATATGGTGGAACTGCTATTTGATGGCGTTCAACCAAACAGACTTTGGTAGCCACCACATCAATCATACAGATTTAATTGCATTATATGAGATTGGGCGTGAATGTATATGGCTTAGATCACTAATACATTATGTTTGTGAATCATGTGGACTAGAATCAGTCAATAAAAGTCCCATAGTAATATATGAAGATAGTGCGGCGTGCATCGCGTAAATCAAGAATGGTTATATTAAAGGTGACAGACCAAGCACATATCACCAAAAATTTTCTTCAAGTCAAAACTTAGCAGATTTGTTTACGAAGGCATTACCAACAAAGGTATTCAAACAACTTGTACGTAATATTGGCATGCGACACCTAAAAGATATCTGTTTAAATTGAGGGAGAGATTATACAGTTGTACTCTTTTCCTTAGTCTTGGTTTCTATTTATAATTAAAACAAGGTCTTATTCTATTTGAAAATTGCAATTTCTCTCGGCGAAGAACAAGAACAGAGGCAAGAAATTTATGTTTTAATTTATAATTAGTTATATAATTATATTATGTAATTAGTCCGTTCATTAAATATTATTTATACTGAACGATCTACTATTTAACCAGAATATTTTACGAGTTTGGCTATTTAAATTAGTGTCGAATTAAATATTATATCTGATAAAATGATATAATTCGTTAATTAAATTATTAGATTTGTTATATTTGATTAGTATTATAGTTAATTTACACAATTCCATCGGAATGATTAACCAAATAGTAATTCTATGTATTGTTGTTTAATTAAATTATATAGCAATAATAAATTGATTAAAAATTCATAGAAATATTTTCAAAATTATATTTAAGAAATATTATATTTTTAAATAGAAAAAAAATAAAGTTCTAATGATAATCTAATTTAGGGATGATATTAAAAATATTAGTTATAAATATATATAAGGGGTTGATTAAATGAATCCTTATGAGTTAGATGATAAATTAAATATATACTTGGGAAGCTAGAAAGCGTAGTTATTTAAAAGAAAATGGAACAGGAGTTTGGACTTTAATATAAGTGAAATATTAAAACATTAGTAGAAAATGTAAGAACATTATATAATATTTTATTTAGAGTTTGTATATTCTATATATATTGATTATACGTACAATATTCTATTATAGGACGTGACGATAAAGTAGAGGGTTGAGCAGTCTCTTGTGAAATCGAAGCATTTTGAAATTTAAGGTAAGTATAGTTAATTGGATTTATATATATATATATATATATATATTGATATGTTTAGTATTATATATTATATATATTTGTTTCTTATATTTGATCGTGAACTTGGATTTATATTTATATACGTGGATCTTATATATTGATTGTGTATATAATTAGTTGTGAATTATTTGTTGAATTATTTTAATATCGGTGAAATTGTTACTATGTGTTATATGTGATTTGTAATGTAGGGACATGCGAGATATGATTATATGATGATCATATAATTGATTGTTGTATGAAATCAAATTGGGAAGTTATTATTGAGGAAGTAATTATTATAGAGAATAGAATGATGATCGTGAATTGAAATAAAAGATGATGCTTAACTAATTGGGAACATAGTCAATAGTTTACGATAATATGACTGATGATGAGGTGATTGATGATGTGATATGAAAAATAAATGAATTAAGCTAGGTACCATGGCGTGTTAGCTACACACTAGGGTGGTGTGAGGATACCATGCTTGTTGTGATGTCCTGTGTTGATATTGTTACACACTAGAGTAGAGAGTGTGGGAATATCACATACAATGGGTATCTTGTGTTGTATATGATATGACGTTGATTGAGATAATGATGGCCGAAAAAATCATTGATTAATGTACTCCAATTAGAGTAAGTAGGGCCCTTAGTTAATAAACAATAACGTTGAATATTATATCGTGGATTGATTTACAGTGGTGGGTATGCATTATTCCTTACATCTATTGTAGCTATATAACGAATATTTATTGATTGATGTGATTGCATTGTATGTGATTCGTGGCCTATGTGTATATATAGACTGGTTAGCTATACTTACTGAGTAGGCAGCTCATTCCTTGCCACGTACTTTTCAAGAGATAGGTCACATTGACTAGCCACATTGGACTTTAAGCCGTGTTGTTGTTCTTATTAGGTAGGTCAACCGTGACATTTGAAGTTGGGATTACAGCTGTTGTTGTTAAATAATCTAGTCTTTTGTTGGGTTTGCGTTAAAATTTGGTATTGTTGGCTATTACGCTATTTCCCTTGAGGTTATGTATATAAGGACATCTGGTGACGTAAATAATAAACTTTCAGCAATATCTATTATCTTTTATGATGTTTATATATTATATTGTTAAAGTAGAATATTTTATATTACAAGTTGAAAAGAAATTACTTATAAAATAAATTGTAATTAAGGAAAGGATGAAATAGTGATAATTAAATGCAGTGAGTAAGGGGTGCTACACAGATACTATCAGGAAATGCAGTAAGGTACTTATACTCCACTAAAGTCCACGGTAGAATACCAGTAAGGAGAAACGGAAGGGGTAAATTCCTTTACTAATACAGTTCTAAAAATTATAATTTAAAGAACTAACTGGAAAAAACTCGAGCGGATACCTCGAAAATCTCTGAAGATCAAAGAGAGATCCAAAAGACCGTTCAAGACAACGAACATAGTTTAATCCATACACCTATGAAAATAGAAACTTTGAGCCAGAAGGTAGACGAGATCTTTAAGATCCTTCCAAACTTTGAGCCACAAGGTTCTTGCAGATCTAAAGAATGAAGTCACAGATCTAAAGAGAAACCAGAGAGAAACACCTGAAACATGTAGATCTCGATAAGAACAAATCAAGGATGCCTTTGGACTAGTGTCTCTTCTACATCAGACGAGAAAGGTTATGGAGATTCCGAATACAAGAGATGATCTAATCCTTGAAACCATTAGATCCATAAAATAATTAAGGTTATAAGGGCAGATCTACAGGAATTGGCCAAATCATTTTTTCAACTTGGGATCATGGACTTGGACAACATCCAAACCAATGAAATCACTCTAGCACTTCCACCGCCTGAGGGAAGCACAGGTTCAAACGATCCTTCGCCAGACCATCCGATGAGAGAGAGTATGAATTTCCAAACCAACACCACCCCGACATTCATGGGAACCAAATTAAGAGAAAATCCAGGATGGAATTTAAGAAAGTGCCTGAAAATACACCTTGGGCAATGACAATTCTCCAGCCCTTGCATCTATATGGCACTATACTCGATTTGAATGTTATTGACTTCTGAAACATCGAAAAATTGATAGATGAATGGGTTGAAGCTATGAATATAGCAGTAACTACCCTAGAACTCAACAAAGAAAACTTCATAAGATTATTGGAGTTAATCTTGGAGGGTTCTGTGAAGATTGAATGGAGTAATACCCTAAAAGATACCAAAGCTAGTATCTTTGTCGGAGAATCTAAAATGTACAATGGCCGAAAGGCTAGGACGGCTTCTCAAGATTTACTTTATCGTAGATGGATACTTCGAAGGAAGCAGAACATAAAAGGCTAAAGAATACGCACAAGCTCTCTTTAGCATTGAATTAAGGATTATTTGCACATTACATGAATATATCTATTGGTTTTCTCCAAGTATTTATCCTAGAGTGGAGTAGCAACTAAAGTAGCCGCACCCATGTTTTTGCAAAGATCTGCAGTCCATGGAGGGAAATATTGACCAAATCATATAAAGTACCTGAAGGACAATTGAATTCAGTAGCAAGGAGGATGTCTTTCATCAAAGACAAACTGAAAGATTGGTGTTATCAAGCATCTATCCAAAAAAAAATGAAAAGGCTAAGAGCTAAGATCAAAAAAATCCGCTTTGTTGTGGTAATAATGATTTTCCTTTAATTATAGGAGAATCAAGAGAGCCAAAAAAGAGCAAGAACCAGAGCAGTGACTCGTACCTAAGGTGCTCTACAAAATCCTCTTTCAGAAGGAGATCATGGTGGTCCAAATCAAAGGCCAGACCATACAAATCTGGATAAAGAACTCGACCAACAAGGCTTCATCTCTAGGATCTAGATGAACATATGTGAGATCCATGGGAAGAACCCCTGTGAAGGGAACTTTCAGACGAGCACATACTAAAGCCAATGAAAGTTTTAAGGATTGTAACTGCTGGATATGCAGAGCAAAATGACATATATTTCCAAACTGCCTGTAGAAACATGGTGATTTACAAACTTTGAAGCCGCGGAGGATATCCTAGATACAGTTTATATAACGATTTGGTACCTATATACCAATTCGAGGACTTTTCTTCAAATGAAAGCGTCTATGAGGAAGAAATAAAAATTAATTTGAATGGATGTTCAACCGAATCAGAATAATCACAATGAAGTAGATAAGCTTCAAACATTTGAAAGCCTGTCAAGATTCTTTTTAAGGATAACGGTGTCAAACAAAACCATGAAAAAAATCATTCGCCAAGACTCTAATCTCAGCCCATACGATAGATATAGGATTTGAAGAATTGATTGAGTCCTCAACCAAATAGGACTGAACTAGAGAAAGCATCACATAATCTACAAAGTAAATTCAGGTGAGTTTGTTATTCATATGGAACTTACAAGTAATGTGATGGAAATGCAACTTAATCCTAAAGAAGAAATTCTTGAATGATTAAGTAAGCTTAGAGAAAAAGTGATTGTTACTATGAAATGGATCCGCATAAGAACTATTGAAGTAGTAATGAAAGCAACTTTTAAGGAATGATTTGGTTTAGGAATATATTTATCAATAATAGATAGAAGAATCAATAACTTAAGAGATGGTAGTCTTGGTACAATGATAAAAACTTTGTATTCAGAAAAATTAATGTTTGACATTCACCATAGGATTGTATACAACCAAGCTGACCAAGATTTTAGTCGGGTTTTAACCCTTCATCAGGATTTTAAGAAAAATAATCATATGAAAGAAGGAAACTGACCATAGAATATCTTATGCCCTTTCCAATGCACATCATTCAAATTTGTTTATTAGGAAAGAGCATATTGATATTTTTAGAATTTTCAAGGAATTTGCCAAGGTAATGACACCAGATCCAATTATGATGAACTCACATTTAACCAAATAAGATAAATTAACCATATTTTTACTCTTATATTATGTAGATAATGCATAATGACATACTTCATCAAGATTTTATATTTTGTCCTCAACCTTAGCATTTATAAATATAGAAAAAGGAAAAAAGTGCAATTTCAAATTGTTATAAAGCTTAAAATACAAATCCACTTAAAACTTAATATATATGAAATTATGCAGCTAGAACTCCTACTTAAGGTGATACTACCGACCCACCTAGTGATACTGAGATCAGCTTATGATCCAATAAATTGCCGACTCAATAAGTATAACCAATCAATCTATATATATATATATATACATACGCTGCAAGTTAAACATAATACAATCATATCAACCAACAAATATTCATCAAATAATATCAGCAGATATAAGAAATAACATGTGCTCATAATCATATATCAGCTTATGACACAATAGTGACATTTTAGTTTATTTTCCCAGGGCCCTGCTTAACCAAACCGGAATGCACCCAATGGTTTTGCCGGCTATCATTATCATCATCTCAATCACAATATTTCTTTATTTCTCGCTATCATACAACACACAACTCATATGATACCTCATCATACTGATACCACACGGCACACAGCTCGTATGATATCCCATCACCAATCATATCACACAGCACACAACTCGTATGATATGTCATCTTTATTGAATAATGACAACACACAGCTCGTCATTAATCATATCATCATAAATCATTGCAGTATGCCCCCTCCCAATTAGGTAAACCATCTTTTGTTCCAAATCGCAACAACAATATTATTAACTTCATTATTCAATTCTATGTAATAATTATTTTCTCATCAATAAATTTCTCATGCAATTTCATTCATCATTCAATTATACGATAACATAATCATTCATCTTACATCGGTGCAACAACACATATAACACATAATAATAATTTTATTGATATCAAGGTAGCCCAACAAATAGTTCACAATCAAATATATAAACAACCAATAGATAATATCCACACATATAAATCCAAGTTCACCATCAAATATATAAGCAACCAATATATATAATATCTACATATATAAATATATATTTAAATTTAATTAGTTATACTTACCTCAACTCCCAAAATAATTTAATTTAACACGAGAGTTACTCAACCTTCTACTTAATTGCCACAGCCTATAATATTTGTAAGTCAGCTGGAATATTTAAATGGTCAAACTTATAAGATTTTTCAATTAACCAATATATAAATCAATATAAATTATATTTAATAAATAGACTAATTAAATAATATAATTATATTAATTAATAAAAAATTTAAAAATTAAAACTTACCTCTCGATATTCTTCTCCCGAGTGTGTGTGATAATGTCTGTGTTCTTTTCAATTTGTGTGATTAGTTTAGGTGTTAAGTCTTATATATATATATATATATATATATATAGAGAGAGAGAGAGAAGGTAGGCGGTGGTGATGACCATGGGCTGTGGGCCCAAAAGTTCATTACTTTCCATTTTATTTTATTTGATCTTGTCCTAAAATTTTCATTACAATCTTTCTAATTTTCTTAATTCATGTAATTTGCTTCCAAATATTATAATAAATTTTAAATTACTCTATTTAAATTTTATTATATTTTAATTTTGATTTATAATTTATTTATATTAAATTTAAATTTTTCAATAATTATCAATTAATTTCACAATTACGTAGAAAAATATATGGATGTCACACGAAATCCCAAAAAAGATGAATGTGATTTACTCGAATTCTATTTTTTATTATTTTTTAATTTTAATCATAACAATTAAATATGCCGAGTCCTGTACTTGATCTGAAGCTCAGCGAGGAGGAGCTCACAGCATAATTATATATACAAAAAAAAAATAATAATAATCCTCATTAATTATCATAGTTTAAAATAAAAAATAAATATTATGCCTATACTGACTATTAACCATCACCATAAGACAGAGTGGACTTGGATCTTTTAATTAAATTAAAAGACAGGAAGATTTTATTACGACTTGAAATTAAATTTGAGTTAACTCATGGAGACTATTAGATTCGGGCTTTATTTAATTTAGTTTAAATTGAAGCCTAGTCCATTAAAACCTAATCCATGACCCAATTTGGTCTGGAGAAGTGACTTCTCCTTGAGTACAGAGGAAAAATGCAAACAATTCCCTTATAATATTGTAAATGAATAAATTATCCTCCTACAATAAATATATAGCAATTTAACCCCATATGGTCTTTTAAAATGAAGCAATTTATCCTCCTAGGACGGTAAATTGCTTTATTTTAATTAATATGGAGGGATAAACTGCTAAACTTTTCTCATAGAGAAATAATCTGTTTATTTGTAATATCAAAGAGGAATAAATTGCATTAAACCTTGAGTATAGTAGAAAAAGATTAGGTCATTTTATATACTAGTTATCTCCCCACAACCGATTCCCCTCGCTACACAACATCACATTTTCGGTCTCTCCTCTGTCTCTACTAAATTACGCAAAAAATAATTATACTGTGGAAAAAATCATTAATATGTTCGAAACTTTTTACAAAATAAATAAAAGGGTTATGATAAAGCCTACAATATTTTAATGTAAAAAACATGATTACCATTTACTTTAAAAAGATTACAAGCAAAATTGTTAAATTACACAGTAATATCAATATTAAATGCAGATTTAATCTTACACAAGAAATGGAATGGAGACAAATATCTTAAAATCAAACAAGTTTGTAAGACATATTCTTAATATATATTGTGGATCGGGTTGGGGCTAACCAAATTTAGAATCGGATTGAAACAATAAAAAATGGGTTAATTCGACCTAAACTTACTTGGGATCAGGCTGGTCCTGGGCCGGTCCTAAGAACTAATACTTGGGATGAGTCCAGCCCAAAACCACCTGCTCCCTGGACGGAGCATATTGGGCCTTTTTTTTAAGTTCATTATATATTTTTAGTTAATATTTTTTTATATACAATTATTTTGTGTAATTTAATTTATTATTTATTTATTTTCAAGAGACAATTATAAATTGAAGTACTTATTTATAAGAAGATTTTAATATCATAAAAAAAAATTAAACAAGCATATCTGGTCTAGTTTGAGCTTGGTTCGGGCCTCAATTGGGCCAGTCCATGGACTGAGCTTGAGTTTAAAAATGAACCCAATTGGAGTTTACTTAGAGGCCCAGGACTGCCCCAAGACCGACTATAAACAGTAGTGGACTGGTTTTAGACAAATCTTTTTTGGGTTGGTTTGTACCGATTTTGAACCGACCTGGACCACCGTGTACCTGAACATATCCCATTAAAATATCTAACAACAAATTCTCACTTCAAAACCATCATATCAATTGTCATCATTACAAATTTATTTCACAATCAATCATATACTAAAAAGAATCTCATCTCAATCAAATTCATTCTGTTTCATATTTTTTTTATTGAGTTGAGATAAGATAAGACGAAAAGTATCACAGCTATAACCTCTAGATATTGTAGAAACATATTTTAGAGTATCAACTTGAGATCTAGAAGGCAAAAATATATATGTAAAACTTCAAATTCATGATTAAGCATTTTGATTTAGTTTTTCTTTCAACAATAAGATTCATGTGTACACGAGAACAATTATGGCTTTTTTTTATGATTATAAATAAAAAATTATGATGAATATAATTAACGACAGCTACGCAACGAGTATTAGTCGTTTTTGCAAGCGACATTAAAATATTAGCTACAACTAAGGACTATGAAAAATATTACAATCATTAGTAAACCCATGACGAAAATTGATCAATTAACCGTGGTTAAAATTTAAGTTTTCTGATCGATTTGTTTAACCGTGACAAATAATATTGATTTGTCATTGTTTTGAAACCATAGCAATTTACAGCGGTAAAATGCAGTTTAGCCCCCTATGATATGCTAAGTGAGCGAAAAATTTCGTGTGAAGCAAATTACTCCTTGTGTTTGAAAAAATTGAGGAAGTTATCCCTTATCTAAAACGTTATTCCGGGAATAATTTGCTTCAATCCTCAAAATACAATGAAAGAAATAATTTGCTAATTCTTTTTTCATAGGGGTGTTCTTACTCATTTTCTACATCATAGAGAATAAATTCATGAAACCTCAATCTACAGTTTTGGGGATAATTAATTTTTCTATGGTGTGTACTTTGCACTTAAGCTGTGTGTAAATATGTTAATGACTCATACATGCACGGAAACAAGTCAGTTTTAAGATGATTTTCGAGTAATATTTACATAATATTGAGTATCTTATATAAGCTATTGATCTGGCTCGTTTACGTGCGATTTTGATCAACGACCATGATCTTAATTATTCACGTCACCTCCTCGAATATGATAAACCTGAAGATAAGACAAGACGAGTAAGTTAGTTGGGTTCGTCTCCAAAAACAACACTCCGATGATTAAATTAGATTGAGTTTGAAGGAAAGTGGTGCAAATTAAGTTTGCGATAAAACTGATAGAAGTGAAGATACCTCTCTCAACTGTGCTTGGAGTATTTATAGGACTTACATGGGTCCCACCACTTGACGTGTGTCGTCACTTGAATCATTGATGCAATGACTAAGCATCTTCATGTGGTGCCACCTGTCCGGGTCGGTATGCGGGTCGGATCCAGACAACCTGACCCGACTACCATGATAATGACCCGATGCGACCAGCGGTCTGCTCTGCGATCTTCGAATCTTTCTCTTAAATGAAAGGTTTTTCTCGCCTTTAATAAAAGATCCTCCTTCTGTAGTTGGCAATAAAATCCTTATCAGAAATCAAGGGTTTATTGTAAAATAATTTTCAGATTATAAAGAATAAGCAAATTTGTAAACTTTATACTCATTTTAACTTTTTAAATAGTATTTCATCTTCTCATAAATTCTTGAGATTATTTTGCTATTTATTACATACAAATCATAAGATCTTGTTACCTTTTTGGGTTTAATGCAATTTATCCCGTGTGATATTACAAAATGAACAAATTATCCTCCTAAAAAAAAATCACTTTATTTTTCCTCAAAAAGAAAAAAAAAAATTACTTCCAATTGTTTTTAACATAAAACAATTTAATTATCTCACTGTAAGGAGATAAATAGCTTTATTTTAAAAAAATATAAAGAAATATTTTGCTATTTTTTTTTATAAAAGAGTAATTTATTCCGAATACTATCAGATAATCATGAGCTTAAAATTAATAGTACTTTCATGAAGTTTTGGTACACTTTATAGGTTACAAGTTCAACTGTCAAAACAATCTGTAGTTCGATATCTTATTTAATTATAAAAATTCCCTAGAAAATAATACATCAAATTGTAGTCGACAGTTTTTGACAATACATCAAATTTATTACATAAACAAATTTTACACAGATAAATATTCACTTTCGGGCATCCCATTGTATAAAAATAGTTGATCATACTATGTTTGATGTGGTCGAGGTTTTTACGAAAGAATAAAATTGAGAATTTTACATCAATTATACACTAGATGAAACACGATTTTTTAGGGAGGTTTTTTTGTAAGAAAAATTATCACTTTCAATAATTAGTGGTTGCCTTAAAAAATTAATATTTTTTGTATTTATAGTAGTGTTGAAAGTTATATGGTGTGCTGGGTTGCATTTGTTATATGTTAAATTACTTTTTTACCCTTGCAGGTTAATATTTTTTACCAATATACATCAATCTTCTTATATTTATTCAATAAGTTTATACGGAGATTTATAAAAATAGCAAATGAGAAATTTGGAGGATTTTTTATTGAGTTAATTTATAAAACTTTTCGATATATTTTCTAAAATATTTTAAAAATTTATAATTCAGTTAAACCACTTCGTATTTTTTTAAAAAATTGTAAAATTTCAAAATAAAAAATTTAAAATACTATAAGATCTAAAAAAAGTAAATAGGCTCTGCTCATTTTTTTTTGACAAAATCTTTTAAATTTTTAACATTTTAAGAGACAAAACACAAGCACAATTTTGTTAGTTTTCACTTTTTACCCTTCGTAGAGTAGATTTTTTTGGGAAAAAAGAAATTTCAATTAGAAATATTTATTACATGATTTTAGACTAGGAATAATTATACTATTTTTTTCTGTGATTTGATATAATTACATATAAACTCTTGTAATTTGAAAAATTACATTTCGTACCTCTAATGTTTATTTTCGTCTAATAATAGATCCATTAATCAGTCAAAATTCATTGAATCTAATATTAATAAAAAAAATAAAAATAAAAGTTCATATTTACCCGAATAAATTTATTACAGCAGAAACCACAAACAAATACAGATTTCAAATAAGTTTCGCAAAACATCCTCTTAATTCGGGACAAAAACAATTTTGGTCCTCAAACAAAATTACTTATGCAATTTTGGTCCTCAAATAATTTGAGGCTGCAGTTTTCGTCCTGAACTATTGTTTGTTTTGTGATTTAGTTTTTTCATTAATAAAATTATTAAAGTTAACAGAAGTTTCATTTAAAAGGATAAAATAATCATTTTTCTCCCGTTTAGTGGTATTTTTCATGTTTTGGTCCAATGCACCCATTTTTTTCATTTTTCTTCAAGTTTCAAGAAAGAAAAACACAAAGCATTAAATTTTTAAAATAATCTTAACAAAATATTATCAATAACCTATTTCATGTATCATGCAATACCTGCAATATATTTGTAACACAAAATATTGACTTTATTATTTTTCTCTTATTGTCTTTATAATATTGACTTTATTATATATATTTTTTATCCATATATTAAAAAGTTCATAAAGAAAGAAAAATTAAATAAAGGAAAGTTAAAATTAAAATTATATAGAAAATTTGTTAAGATTATATAAAAATATTGTTGCTTAACTTTATTTTTTTTTAGCTTTTCGTCTTTTGAAACTTGAAGAAGAATGGCGAAAATGGGTGCATTCGACCAAAATTTGAAAAATACCACAAAATGAAAGAAAAATGGGTATTTTTTCCTCTTCAAATGAATCTTCTGTTATCTTAAACAGTTTTATTAACGGAAAAACCAAAAGGGTCAAAATAAAATAGCAATTTAAGGACCAAAAATTTGATTTTAAAATATTTAAGGACCAAAAATACATAAAATAACTTTGTTTAAGGATCAAGTTTGCAATTATCCATCTTAATTCGAATTCGTGGAAGAAACTCGTGGAAATAAGAGATTACTGGCTACAAGAAAGGGAATGCTGAGAACCATTTATTATTGTTTTGTTCTCATCTAATATTTTTGATAATTTTAGTTTACGACAGCTTCCGAATCATGAGGAGACCATCACATCATCAAGTGGTGAGAATCAACGGCAGCCCATTGTTCTGAAAAATCGTGGATAAGAAAAAATCTAGACAATATATTATTTTGTAATTAAAAAGAATATACCAAATGCTGAAATTCAACTCATGTGTGTATGAATGCAATTTCTAAAATAATTGGCATTATTTAAATATAATGTTAAATGATTTTTTTAGTAATTTAAATTTTTAAATGGGATGATTATTTAATATTGTATTAGAGCAAGACCAAATAAGAACTTGAGTTCAAATCTTACTATCAACCATAAGATTTCACATGCACGTTTTGCACGTGAGGTGCATGTTAAAATATTAATACTAAATTATTTTCTTCTCTAATAATTTAGATTTTATATGAATTGGTTGTTTAATATAGTATCAGATCTAGACCAAACAAGAGATTTTGAATTCGAATTTCATTGCCATTTATAATGTTTCGCATACACGGTTTGTACGTGAGCAGCATGTCATTTAACATGCCGGAAATGTAGGGCAATTATAATTTTAGTCCCTATACTTAACCACTTACTCGATTTTCATCCTCAAATTATCAGAGGTAACACTTTTAGTCCCTCAACTTTTAGAAAAATGACAGTTTTATCCTTTGAGATAATTTTACCCCTTCTCAATGGTAAAATATGCATCTTAGTCCATGTTAGGTTTCACTAAATAGTTTGTACCCCTCGCTCAGCCAAAATGGTAACAGAGCCTATCTTTTATTGAAAAAATATTTAATTATATTACATATAGATAATTTAATCCCTAATAGAGGGGATTTATCAAAGTATGGAACCGAATGAAAGTTTGAGTTTCAATGAGAACATAGAATATTTTTAGACTTTAGAAATACAAAAAGGAATTCTTCATTAAATTTCTCAAGTTGCTGGATTGAAGACCAGAAAGCAAAGATTGGAGTCTTCTTACAAAAGAAGAAAAAGAGGAATGGACACGGAATTATCACGACCAACAGAGATACTACTAGTACACGGTGGGACGTCTACAATCCACCCAAATTTATGATAAAATACCAGCAAGGCAAGATGGATCAGATAAATCTCTCAAATAATACAGTTCTTAGAAAAATGAGAAAAGGATTTGATTCAAAAAAATTAGAAATGGACACCTCAAAATTTTCTCAATATCTAAGAGAGATCTAAAATACACTTTAATACTATGAACCAGTTACCTATGAAAATAGATATCTTGATCCAAAAGATGGAAAAGATCTTAAGATCCTCCCAAAATACACAAGGATCTTACAGATTTGAAAGTCAAAGTTATGGATATGAAGATAAACTAAAGAAATACCCTTGAGGCATCCAAATCCCTAGCAAGAGCGTATCAGAGACGCCTTCATACCAATAGCTTTTCTAGATAAGAAGAAAAAGGCAATGAAGATTCCAAAATCCAAGACTTGGGAAGATATAATCCTTGAGTCCATTACATCCATTGAATAATGGAGATATTAAGGGTATATCCATCAAATCTACAGAAACTGGCGAAATCTCCTAACCAATAAAGTCGCTCTAGCACTACCACCCTCGGATAGAAGTACAGGTTCAAATGATCCCTCATACGATCATCCAATGAAAGAGACTGTGGATTTCCATACCAATGCCACCTTGACGCTCGTTGGAACTAGATTAAGAAAAAATCCAGCTCGAAATTGAAGAAGAATGTTCGAAAATACACCACCAGCAAAGATAATGCTCCAATAATTGCATCCGTATGGCATTATATTTAACCTAGATATTATTAGTTTTCCAAACACCGAAAAGTTGATATATGAATAGGTTGCAGCCATGAAGATAGTAGAAGCTACGATGGAACTTCACGAGAATTCATACAGCTATTAGATTCAAGCTTGGAGGATCTTGTGAAAGTCGAATGGAAAAATACCCCAAAAGACATCAAAGCAATTATTCTGGCTAGAGTGTTCAAAAGCACAATTCTAGAAAGACTGAGAAGGCTCATCAAAATACATTTTATCCGAGAGGGATACTTCGAGGGAAGGATAGTAGAGAAGACTAGCAAGTACTCATGACCTCTCTTTACTCTCGAATTAAGGAATATTTGTGCAGTAGATGAATATATCTATTGGTTCTGCAAGTAATTCTTTCAAAGTAGAGTAGCAATCGGAATAGTGCCCCTATACTCTTTTCAAAGATCTGCAGTCCATAGAGGGAATTGTTGATTCAATCATACAAAGTACTCGAAGTACAATTAGACTCAGTAGGAATTCCTAAAAAAAATTGAAGGATTGAATTTATCAAACATTCGTCCAAAAGAATATAAAGGGACTAAGAGGTAAGATGAAAAGAACCCCTCTGTTGTGATAATAATGATTTTTCAACCATTATAGGAGAATCAAAGGAGCAAAGGAAGAGGAAGAACAAGAGCAAATACTCTGACTCCAGGACTTTCATAAAATTCTCTTTCCAAAAGAGATCATGGTGGTCCAAATTAAAGAGCAGATCATACAAATATGGATAAAAAGTAGGACTAATAAGGTTTCATCTTAAGGATCTAGACAAATAGATGCAAGATCTACGGGAAGAAACCTTACGAAATAATATGTTAAATTAAGTAATATGTTAATATTATGTGCACAAGAGTTCAAAGTTTTTATTTTTCATACTAAACAATTACATCATTTTCACCATATAAAAATATAAATATTTTCTTTTTACAAAAGGACTAATTTGATAATTTTACAAACTTAAGGGACTAAAGTGATAAAATTAAATTTAAATTGACCATTTTACCTTCCAAAAAGTCAAACTCCGACTACATTTTCGCTGAAAAATTATTACAGAGATCAATTTAAGATAAAAAATTAAAATTTAAAAATACAAAAATAAAAAAATGAACCTAAGAAACTAAAATAATTTTAAACGAAAACTTATAGGATCAAATATACCATTTATTGGAAACATTTATTTCAACTCAAATTCTAGAGGTTGGAACACCTATTTTGAGATTAAATCAATTATCTCATTTCGGAAAACTTCTTCTCCACATGTCATTATTACACATTTTAAGAACAAGTAAATCAATATATATATATATATATATATATGTTTTGGTTTTACATGTTTAATTAATTTTTACTATGAAAAAAGGAATTAATCCCCTTATTATAAATATATATAGTTTAAAAATTATGATAAAATACAAAAAATTAACAATGGTCAATTATTATTTATCATAATTTTGACAATATAAAAAATACGCAAAAAATCAAGTCTAATCGCATTTTAAGGACGTACACTCTACCTTTCGTTAGTTTTTAACGGAGGATTTTGTTTTTTCCTGAACTTAATAAAACATAGGAGAATGTTGAGCCTATTTTTAAAACAAACGATGGTTTTTAGTTATCTCAGAAAAATACGGGAGTAAAATGGAATTTAGCCCAAGTTCAATTTGAGAAAAAGAACCAGAGATAATGATAAAAAAAAAAAAAACAATGAAATTGCCAATCATGTTTTTAGCCTCTGGGCGTTCTAACATGACTGGGCCCGCCTCCAACTCCAGCCATGAAATAAAACTGCAAAAAGGAAAAACCACTCCAACGTCGTTTTGCTGAGGAGGAAAAGATCTTCAGTTTCCTTGCATCTATAACCTCAAATTTATCGCATATTCCCATGAATACCCATCCCCAGCGGACCCCGCACTCGAAACCCCGCATGTGATTCATTTACCCGCTTCCTGAGGTGCTTGGGTGACTGGAGCGATCTCGCCCCACTCTCCTCGCGCCACGTGTTGGGTGTGCGGGTGCACCCTTCCTCTCGCTACTACAAATTTGAGGCTGAGAAGTTGATCATTCATCATCAGTCTTCCACCGCCCGCACAAAGCTCAGTTTCTCTTCTGGGTTTTGCTGTGTGAACTGGTAAACGATCATTCTCCGAGTTTTACTCGCCTTCGAGTCTTGAACGTTTTTCCTTTCTTGGGTCCGAGTTTTCTGCATTTCTTTCGTTTTTATGGTTTGTGAAGGCAGCTATTCTTGTGTGTGTTTTAGTTTAGTGCGCTTTGATTTCTCGTAAGATCATTTTGTTTTATTTTGGGGTAAAAGATCTGTTTATGATGATGGGTTGTTACCGTTATTGGTTTGTATGAATTGGTTGAACTGCATGCTTCGTGATTTGTTCATGTCATGTGCTGGTTTGGTAACTTTACTGAAATCGAGGTTTCTTCTTTTGAGATTTTGTGATAGTTGTTCGTGACCTGATATGGATGCTTCTTCTTTACTTTCTTTGATGTGATTTGAACTGGAAATAGAGTATGTCTTTGTCAACCATATTAATAGAAAGATTTGTTCGTAATACTGTAATTTACATGTTACCTTTGTGAATGTCTACTGATTGTAACTTGCTTCATCTAAATTGGTGGATTGGGGAAAACCGGGTAATCCGTACGAGATTTAGATGTTCTGATCACATCCCATGTGCAAAGGTTATTTTTTCTTTGATGAATCCATGAAAAAATGGTTCTTTTTATTGGAAACGCTGTGTGATGATATAAACTGTTCTAGATATTGATGTATTACTTGAAATTTCTTTCCTCTGATTTACGTAGTCAAATTGTGTTTCTGGAGTGACGCCTTGTTCTTAGTCGTATACTTTCGTGAAAAGAGGTACAATTACTCTTCCACCAGTCACAGTTGTAATCAAATAATCGCTGTAAAACAAAAATCTTGGGTTTGGTTTTCTCTTTGAAACTCCAAGATTACTTCAGCAGATTTAGTGAGTACAAGTTCTAAATTTGAGTGCTTGAGCTTAACTGAGGGGTGCCTTTTCTCGAATTTTTTTCTCCTCCTCGCAAATTTGCTAATTCTTACATGTTTTTTGGTTATGCAGATTGAGGTGTCATCAATGGCAACTGTAACAGCTTCATACTTTGTGTCCCATATACATGGAGGAGCAGCTTCAGTTGATTCCAAGTCAAATTTGGCCCAGATTGGCCTGAGGACCCAAACTGTAACTCACAATGGGTTGAGATCTGTGAACAAGGTTGATATGCTTCAATTGAAAAGCAATGTGAAAGCGGCTGCAAAGAAATCTAGGAGCATGGTAAAGAAAACTGAGAAAGAAGGGGCACCGGCGAAAATTGTCTGTGGAAGTGGAATGAACTTGGTTTTCATCTCAGCTGAGGTTGGCCCATGGAGTAAAACTGGTGGGCTCGGAGATGTTCTTGGAGGATTGCCTCCAGCTATGGCTGTAAGCATCATTGTCCCTGGAATGATAAAGTTTCACCTCTTTTATTCCAGAAAAATTCAGGCTCAAAATAGGCTTTAGGAGGAGGCCATCAAGTTATCTTTTATTAATCTTGTGGATTTGTTTGTTGCGTAGGCAAATGGGCACAGAGCAATGACCGTGTCTCCACGTTACGATCAGTATAGAGATGCTTGGGACACTAGTGTGGTCGTCGAGGTTAACTCTTTTCTTCAAGTTTCGTATTTTATTAATTGCTTCTATCTGAACAGTTAATAAAGAGAACGATGTTCATACTACAGATACAAGTCGGTGATAGAGTTGAGAAGGTCAGATTCTTCCACTGCTACAAGCGTGGAGTCGACCGTGTTTTTGTTGATCATCCAGTGTTCCTGGAGAAGGTCAGTGTATATGTAGTAACTAACTGCATAGATTCATAGCTGAACTTACTGCATAATTAGTTTGACTGGTTTTAAGGCTTGTAACTTTGTACTTCTACAGGTCTGGGGTAAGACTAAATCAAAGATCTACGGTCCTACTGCTGGAACAGATTACCAGGACAACCAACTTCGATTCAGCTTATTGTGCCAGGTGAGCTTTTTCTTCGACTTCTCAGTGCTCCACACAACTTCGAACAATATCATTCTGTAACAAAACAAATTTAGGCATTCAAATTCTAGAGAATGTTCTGTAGGGGCACCTGCTTTTTCCTTCCTGCTGATCGACTTGAACTCTGTGGGTTATGTTTCACTTTTTTTTTGTACATATAATGGAAAAGGGGAGGACGAAAATGTATGATTCACCAATTCCTATGTGTGAAGTATAACTATTGTAGTTTCATTGTTAAATTATTTTTTCTTCAGGCTGCTTTGTTGGCTCCTCTGGTCTTGAATCTGAATAGCAGCAAATATTTCTCAGGCCCATATGGTATCTTCAGCATTTGATCTAAAATAAATCTCTAGTTGCTCAATAGAATGAGAACTGTGCCTGATCACATTGTTTTAGGTGAGGATGTTATCTTCATTGCTAACGATTGGCACACTGCTTTACTCCCATGCTATCTGAAGACTATGTACCAATCCAGAGGAATCTACATGCATGCCAAGGTAACAAAATCAGTTGTTTCATGCCCGTGCATATCAGAAAGACATTATCAGTTCTTAACTTCTTCTTAATCTCTACCAGGTCGCCTTCTGCATCCACAACATTGCCTATCAAGGAAGATTTGCCTTCTCAGACTTCGATCTTCTCAATCTGCCCGATGAATACAAGAGCTCCTTTGATTTCGTCGATGGGTATGAACACTAAGCTATATATAAAGTTCTAGAAAAGTAAAACATAACTTTATCAGCTGCTCAAATTTCTTATTGTCCCTGGTTGTCCACGTATGTTGCAGGTATGCAAAGCCAGTTAAGGGACGGAAAATTAACTGGATGAAGGCAGGGATTTTGGAATCTGACAGAGTTGTGACAGTGAGCCCTTACTACGCCCAGGAACTTGTTTCTGGAGTCGAGAAAGGAGTTGAATTGGATAACATCATCCGAAAGACTGGCATCACTGGCATTGTTAATGGAATGGATACTCAAGAGTGGAATCCTGCAACTGATAAATACATTGATTGCAACTATGATATCACCACTGTGAGATCTTTCACTATCTTCTTCTCATTACCATAACTCATCATTAACAATATGAAATCACAGAACAGATTGTGAAACATGTGAAGTAAGAAGGAAAATCAAACAAGAGATACACAAATTTTTACCTGGTCATAAATGCTTCTATATCTACGATGGCTCAGGTTTTCTTACTAGCACAGAGTATACAGTTGTGTATAATGGGAGTGCTTATTAAGTACTAAAAGATTACTACTTTGCCCCTAACAATAAGCGATAGGGGGTTTAAAGTGTAGTGTTAGGCCAGGCTTTACACTCCAGCAAACATCACCACATTTTTCTTTGATATGAACTAATTGGTCTACTCTGTGTGTGTGTGTGTGTGGACGGAATTTCTTATTGAACTTTATGAGTTTTAGGTTATGGATGCTAAGCCATTGTTGAAGGAAGCCCTTCAAGCAGCAGTAGGCTTGCCTGTGGACAGGAGCATTCCTGTGATTGGATTTATCGGCAGACTGGAAGAGCAGAAAGGCTCTGACATTCTTGTTGCTGCCGTTTCTAAGTTTATTGGGAGGAACGTCCAGATAATCATCCTTGTAAGTAGTAAATAAATAAAACTCTTAACCATTATGCTTGACGATGTCGGAGACTATATTGTTATGTTTTTCTTCTATCAGGGAACTGGCAAGAAGAGCTTCGAGCAGCAGATTGAACAGCTTGAGGTGTCGTACCCTGACAAAGCAAGAGGAGTTGCCAAATTCAACGTGCCATTGGCCCATATGATAACTGCTGGTGCTGACTTTATGTTGGTTCCCAGTAGATTCGAACCGTGTGGTCTCATCCAATTACATGCCATGCGATATGGAACAGTAAGAGCTTTAAATCATTTCAAAGAAACATATAAGTAATCTGTTTGAAACAGTATGATCAGCTGTTCAACTCTTGTAATGTGTTCTTACTGTGAAACTATTCGAATCAGATACCCATCTGTGCTTCAACCGGTGGCCTTGTTGACACCGTGAAAGAAGGATATACCGGGTTCCACATGGGAGATTTCAACGTCGAGGTTTGTGAATATCTCTAGACTTATCCATTTTAATTCTTTTTCAAGAGTTCTTTCCAGATAACGAATTTGCTGCTATGTTTTTGATGAGCAGTGTGCCACTGTTGACCCGGCCGACGTGCTGAAGATAGCTGCAGCCGTTAACAGAGCTCTCGCCGTCTACGGTACCCTTGCCCTCAAGGAAATGATAAAAAATTGCATGTCACAAGATCTCTCCTGGAAGGTAGCCGTTGAACCTCCTACTAGCTTTTAAGTGTTTTTTGCTATCTCGAACTAAAATGTGGAGAATGGAAAAACAAAGGCTTAATTAACAACACTATACTATTCTTCTTTTTAATTATAAAAGCTTTCCCTCCGAGTTCTTAACATCAGCATATTAACCTTTTTATTTTAACATACTGTTTAGCAGAAATATAGAATTGTAACTGTTCTGTGTTTAATTATATAGAAGTTTAAAAGGGAGACTTTTATTAATTTTAAAGGAAAATGGGATTATAGTCTGAGAGAAGATTAGCGACAAAAAAAATTAAATAACACTTAAACTATTGTTACTAACGATTTGCATTAAGTGATACGAATTGTTATTTTGTCGTAATAATAAGTTTTATAGTATTATGTTAAGTGAATAATGACTAAAAGGTTGTACATAAAGTTGTCATGTATTAAAAACAATTAATTGTGTTTACTATATTTGTATTGTCGCTATAAATGTGTCACTAGTTAGTAATAACGTTATGCGCAATTTTTGTTACTAAATAATTAAATTGTAATAACATCCAAATAATTGTTGCTTCATATTCAGTGACAATTTAACATTGTTATTTGATATTTTATCACTAGTATTCTTTTAACGTTGTTGTGCATACTAACTCACCAGATGCAACTACAATTAACCGAAAAAGAATGGTTGAGGAAAGTTTGCGTTTCTCAAACTCATTCGAATTTCATCACTCTTTACAGGGACCTGCAAAGAACTGGGAACTACTGCTGCTAAGCTTGGGTGTTGCTGGGAGCGAACCGGGGATTGAAGGCGAGGAAATCGCTCCTCTCGCCAAGGAAAATGTCGCCACTCCTTGAAGCCTGAAAACATTCAACTGCCAACATCGTCTCAACTAACATATGAAGTGAAACTACATATACTAATTTCAAGGACGACTAGAGCTGCACTACGACCGGATGGTTTCTGGTTTGCTGTTGCGTCACATGGTTACGAGGATGAAGAGAGTAGGAGGTGATGAGAAGCGATGAGTAGTAGGGCGCTCTGTGATATGAGCCAGTGGTGTGCGTGCATACTAACAGATAATAAGCTTTGCTTCGAGGGATGTGGTATTGTGTGTTTAAGCACCTTCAAAGTAATTGACTTAAATTCTTGGCAGGTGTTATTTAGATCTTATGCATGATAGGGACGTGATCCGCCGATGTGTTGTAATTTGTTCTTGCAACTAGTAAAAAGCAAAATATGCACACGATGTGGAAAATTAACTGTGAAAATTTCACCTGTAAGTTGAATTACATTTGAAGTAAATGTTTTCTAGTTCGCATGAATAACATATTCGATAAATATATACGATTTGATTAAGATTATAGCTTTTGTTATAAACTAAAGAAATATACAAATGCAACTAATTAAATAATAATCTTTAAATGAAGAAAACAACGCCTACTACTAGTTTCTATATTCACTTATAGAAATATAGAAGCCAAAGCAGATACGAGCTACATGCTAGAATTAAAGAACTATAGAACTTTGTCTTTTTTTTCTTTATATCTTCTATTATTGGTCTTTCAGGAGTTTCATAGAACCTTAAAGAGGTCTAAGAAACTGCAAGAACTGAAAGCAACTCTGGACCAACATTAGGATTGAGCTTTCTTGTTCATCAAACCATGAGGCAAGGGTCAAGATCTGCTTTGTTTCTCCGCAGGGGAAGACCTTTACTCGCTTCAAAAAATCTAGTCAAATAGGCAGAATGCTTAAGGAGAAGCTCCGGAAAGCCTGGTAGCTAATACAGGGATACTATATGGAGCTAAAGAGAGCTAGAGCAGCAAATAATTAGTGAATGACTCTCAGGTGAGAGGCAGGAACAAAATTAACAAGGCAGTTAGTTGGCAAAGTGTCACAGGCCTGCCAATCTTCAGTGCAGCGGAATATCATTTCTCATATAATTTTGGCCTGTGATGCCACAAAGGTGCCAACCCACCTTCGTCCGGCCTTTGCACACATCAGAGTTCGCGACAGTCCGGGTGCTCGCTGAGGCTCTCTACATCCGTGCCCTTTGCGTCTCGCACATTATCTCGGAACCTGTCGACACATTGCCCAATGGCAAGGAGCATCCTCGCTCCGCTTCGGCATTACGGCACTACGCTTGCGCACGCAACGCCCGCCTCTTGTCCAACACACTCGGTACATCCTAGGCGCTCGCCCTCGATGGCCGCCTTTCATGTCTCGCCCGAGTAGGACATCATCATAAGTCCGAGGCCCAATCGATATGCCGACACCTTGCCGTTCTCCCGTACGGCGTGCTTGACATGCCTTCTTGCCTTTCGGCTTAGGCTTACTGTACGGCGTCGTCCCACGATCGCCTATTCTTAGCCAACGGACCCCCACGGACGACTAGAACTCGATAGCGCGTTTCATGAGTTGGATCACGAGGTCTTTCATTGCTTGCCTCGATCACCCATTCGCACGAGAGGCGTTGTCCCGGATAACTCGCAGCCCGCGGGGCAAACTAGCACACCACACGGAGCCTCTCGGCATAATCGGTGCCCAACGTAGGCCATCCTGGCCCTACGCTGCCCGTCAGGTTTCCCAGCCCTTCGGGGACTCTAGCGCTCCACTCACGAGCTGCCTAGAGCCGGCTCTTGAAGGCCCCCATCATGCCCCCAAGAGATGCTCACTTTGTGCACACGTCGTCTCATGCTACTGCCGTCGTGCACGGGGAGGACCGGCTGATGCTCACCGTATCATGTCCCCCTTATAATAGGCTTAAGAAAAAAATCACTTTTCCCATGAGTAGCACACTGAAAGGGCTGAGGAGTGCACTTTTCCAGCATCTCCAAGGCTAGAGCACTCTGTTCCGCACATTTGCTTTTACTCGTGCCTAAGGTTGCACTCCATCGTCACTTCATGCTGGCCTACATCAACCCAAGATGCCCGCATGACGTCCCGTGCTGGCCTACATCGACCCGATTGCCCGCACGCTGCCCACAGGTAATAGCCGACCTGTGACATTCTCACCCACTCGATCTGTTGACGTCCTCGTCAACAGATACACGAAGGATTGAAGTGTATGCAGTGTCCAATACTCCCCAAGTATCTAGCGACACCAGACTGCTCCTGCTCTTTCGAGCGCTCTAGTCGTGAAGTGCCTCTCCTGCACAACAGGAGTCATCATCCACTGCGTGCTGGTCGACATCCCTAGTCGCCCGCACGTCGTCCACAAGAGACTCACCCACTCGATCTGTTGACATCCTCGTCAACACATACACAAAGGATTTGTATGCGGTGCCCAATACTCTCTAAGTATCTCGCGACACCAGACCGACCTCCTGCTCCCTTGAGCACTCCAATCATGAAGTGTTTCTTCTACACAACACGAGATCTCCCCCAACTGTGCTTCAAGTCTTGTCAAGTGCGCCTCTCAAATCCCAATGCTCCTCAAGACAGTGCCTCAATACACCCGAATTGATCTGGAACGAACGAAGTGTGGAGTCTGTGATACGGAAGTGTGGAAACCCGGCGTCACACTTCACACTCTCTCCACCACTCGATGTGTTGCCGCCCTCGGCAAGCACACGGATCCGCCTCTGCGGTAGACTACACTCAAACACTTGCGAACACACCATGGGCCACCTGTCCGATTGTCGGAATCACACCACTCGTGAACCGAAAAGGGTTATCACTCAACCCGGTACCGAAAGGAGTCACTGTTCTCAATCCGGTAGACGACCAAGTTTTCCTAACTTGACCGCAAAATACGAGCCACTTGCCCGACTGTCGGCAGAACGCTACTCGCGACCCGAACAGCTTTCAAAAGGGTTGCCGCTCAACCCACCACGGAAATGAGACCGCCTGTCCCAAATCTGGCTAACGACCAAGCTTTCCTAGCTTGACCGCAAAACATAATCTCGTTGCCTCGTCCCGAGCGCTTGACCGCAACTGCAAGGATAGGATCTCTGAATCCCCGTCTGGCAGCACCTCCAAACGCCAGTCTCGCATCGGTCCGAACACAAAACAAGAAGGGGGAGTATCCAACTCCCATCTCGACCGCACTAACAAGGTTGGGGTCTCCCGCTCCCAATCCCTGCTCGGCCAACCACACCATGCCGCTCATGGTGCCAACGGAGCTTGCTGCTCCCATCGTGCTCAAACTCGTGCTCCTGATGAGCACCTAACGCACAGCTTAGTGGGCTGCTCCCACTCAAGCTCCGGACAAGTTGTCTTGCTCACATAACGGATGCCTATGCTCCTTGGTTCTTGAAGTGTGTCGTCTCCCCTAACGCACCCTCATCTACCATAATAGCATTTTATCCCATTACTCTGCTCTGCCACACACGGCTTGCACTGACAACTGCCCATAAAGGGGTCTCAACGTCCACTCCTCGCAACCCCAAGGGTGGCTTGTTCCATGCACCTCATGTGCAATTGTGCTTCGGCTCATGAATATTCAGCACGTCCTCCTCTGCTGGAAGGTTCTTCAAACTATTGAGAATGTGGCCCTTCATCCACCAATCTCAACTCAAGGTGGTGTTCCGTCCACCAAAACGGCCTTGGCGACTAGGTCGCCTCTTGACTTGCGAAATTCCGCACACATGGTTGCTACCTCTGCTTCACAAACATGACTCTCGCAGTCCATCCGACTCATCGGCATGTCCCCCTCTCACTTAGGGAAGCCAAGTGAATTCTGAAGTTCGAATATCGATCTGCCGAAAAGAAATTTTGCCCCACGGTTGACAGCTCGCCCACACATCTGCGGCGCTCACTCACCTGCCAACCAACAACAAACGAAGTTGGACCGTAGACGCTTGCTCTCCTAGGACTCTAACCAACACCCTCTTAGAGGTATCCCAACGTGCTCTAAGAGGTAGACGTCCCCCAAAATCGTCCCGTCACAACCCGGTCTGATCTTGTCTCAACTGATGGTCTCTACGGATTCCAACTCGTCTCTACCTCAGATGTAGAGCTTTTATACCACTCGTCGACTGAAAGCTGATACCTCTTGTCACAGTATCAGGGCTCATATTCCATTCGTCGACTGGAGGGTCTCGTCCTCCAAGTTCGCAATGCACCTCGTCCCGTGAAGGCAACGAGGCTCTGATACCATATGTCACAGGCCTGCCAATCTTCAGTGCAGCGCAATATCATTTCTCATATAATTTTAGCCTGTGATGCCACAAAGGTGCCAACCCACCTTCGTCCGGCCTTTGCACACATCAGAGTTCGCGACAGTCCGGGTGCTCGCTGAGGCTCTCTACATCCGTGCCCTTTGCGTCTCGCACATCATCTCGGAACCTGTCGACACATTGCCCAATGGCAAGGAGCATCCTCGCTCCGCTTCGGCATTACGGCACTACGCTTGCGCACGCAACGCCCGCCTCTTGTCCAACACACTCGGTACATCCTAGGCGCTCGCCCTCGATGGCCGCCTTCCATGTCTCGCCCGAGTAGGACATCATCATAAGTCCGAGGCCCAATCGATATGCCGACACCTTGCCGTTCTCCCGTACGGCGTGCCTGACATGCCTTCTTGCCTTTCGGCTTAGGCTTACTGTACGGCGTCGTCCCACGATCGCCTATTCTTAGCCAACGGACCCGCACGGACGACTAGAACTCGATAGCGCGTTCCATGAGTTGGATCACGAGGTCTTTCATTGCTTGCCTCGATCACCCATTCGCACGAGAGGCGTTGTCCCGGATAACTCGCAGCCCGCGGGGCAAACTAGCACACCACACGGAGCCTCTCGGCATAATCGGTGTCCAACGTAGGCCATCCTGGCCCTACGCTGCCCGTCAGGTTTCCCAGCCCTTCGGGGACTCTAGCGCTCCGCTCACGAGCTGCCTAGAGCCGGCTCTTGAAGGCCCCCATCATGCCCTCAAGAGATGCTCACTTTGTGCACACGTCGTCTCATGCTACTGCCGTCGTGCACGGGGAGGACCGGCTGATGCTCACCGTATCATGTCCCCCTTATAATAGGCTTAAGAAAAAAATCACTTTTCCCATGAGTAGCACACTGAAAGGACCGAAGAGTGCACTTTTCCAGCATCTCCAAGGCTAGAGCACTTTCTTCCCGCATCAAAGCACTTTGTTCCGCACATTTGCTTCTACTCGTGCCTAAGGTTGCACTCCATCGTCGCTTCATGCTGGCCTACATCAACCCAAGATGCCCGCATGACGTCCCGTGCTGGCCTACATCGACCCGATTGCCCGCACGCTGCCCACAGGTAATAGCCGACCTGTGACACAAAGGGAGGGTAGTGCAAAACGCGCTTCCTAGTCAGCTACACGAAAGCCTAAAAATCGTGAAGGGAGCTGGTGTAGCAGAGAGTCAATGAGGTGTTGCTCTCCCAAAGAGAAAAGAGAGTGGCAATGACTGACTGCCTAGTAGGCAAACACGAGTGGGCGAATGGGATCAATCTGGTCGTACGGGAACGAGGTTGTCCCTTGTAACATAAATACCTTGTATCCTAACCCTCTATTTAATAGCTAATCTCTTCCTTGTAGCCTTGTTTGTAGATTTTGTGTTTCTCAATCTAGAATTATGTAGCAAACACGGTCCTCCGTTCCTACCTGTATGGAGCCACCTTCTTCCCTGAATACATGCAATGAGCAGTATTTTGCGCCCCTCACTGCTCAAGTATTTAATTGGATTAAATACCTAGTGAGCTCAATTAAATGGGTTTTATTAAATTGAATTTAATTAAAATTTATTGAGCTTTGAATTTATTTTACATGAAATCGGCCTAATGATTAAGGCCCACTAGCGAAATTCAAGGAAGAAAAGTTGACCAAAAAATTGCATTTTTAGAAAGTGCTAGTTTGATTATAATTAGACTCTTTTCTATTTGGAATGGATTGAAGAGTTACCTTATAAATAATAGAATGTATCTAGACACATTCTTGTTTATCTATTCAAGGTATATAAATATATTGTGTATGATCATTAGGATAATAATTACACAATGCAACACAAAAATAAACCTTCTTCCTCCTCCATCAATTCGGTCGCCCCTCTCTTCTCACCAAAGGGTGAGATTTTGGTCTTGATTTCTTCTAGCAAAGGGATCAAGACCTCGTTTATTTTTATGTGGAGTGGATCATCTTTGGAGGATTCCTACGTTGTAATCCCGGGTGAATGTTCAACAAAATTAGCCAATTGGAAGGTCGAATTTTTAAGAGGTAAATTTTGAGTTTAAATTTATGCTTCTACTTTTGTTTTCAAACCATAGCTCGTATGATTAATTTATATTATTGCGTAATTTTCATACTAGGGAACTCTATAGGTACACCCCCTGGATTCGTTTATTTTGCACTATAATTTTTAATTGTTATATGCATTTTTGTTACCGCTTCCGCTAGTGCGTTCTCGAGCCGTACCACGCGATCCTTCACTTAAGTGATGAGAGCACTAGTTGACGGTCCAAAATTTGAGTAATAATTTACAAGCTAATCAAATGTATATGCACGAAAATCAAAGTGTTGAGAGTGTGTGTGGTTAGTATAAGAATTTTTACAATAAATAAAATAAAATAAATATATACAAGTTTTTTTTGTAGCGGCTTTTGTAACTGTCTTTAGAATACCTAAGATAGCCATTGAAAACTAGCTGTTATTTTGTAACGGCTGTTACAAAAAAAATCGTCCCTAATGTGATGATTCTTGTAACATCGGTTTGTCCTATACTTTGCAATGATTTTTGCCACTGCTATTGAATGGCTGCTCATTTGACCAAATATCCATTACAAAAATCATACCAAAATAGTAATGGCCTACAAATTCTAATGATTTTAGGCACACAGAAAATTTGTAATGGCTGTTGTAACGATTTTGACCGTTACCAAATAATTTAAGTTTTATTACCCCCTCAATCACGTCAGCACGTTCAATCTGTTACATAGCTGTTACAAAGGCCTTTTGTATTGGAACAGCCGTACAAAAAAAACCGTTACAAATCTTATCTTTTTTTATAGTGTATAGTCCATTCTCGTTTTAGTCCTTTGCCTTTTTAGGATTTGAAAAATGTACTATAACTTTTTAGTTTGCTCGATTTTAGGACACCAATCACCAGAATTTGTCCAGCACTACTGAAAAATGCCACATGTATGTGATGTGGCATTTTAATTTGGAAAAAGTGATTTTATTGGCTAATTATGCATGATGTGGCAATTACGTGGCTTTAATTTAAAAAAAAATAAATTTTGATGTGGCATAAGTGACCACATGGCATTAAATTATATTATTTACTAAAATTATTATTATTTGTATTTAAAATAAAATTTTAATAATTTTTATTATTTTATATTTTTTAAAACTAAATTATTTTTACTTCATTATTTAATACAAATAATATTTATTATTATATGTATTTGAATAGAAAATAAATTTTCTATTATTTCAAATTTAAAAAATAAAATATTTTACTTAATTTTTAAGAATAAAAAATAATACATATTTTTTCCCTCTTCTCGTTGTTGTGTGTATATATACATACATATATATAATTATAATATATTATGTAATATATATTGTGGCGACGGCCAACCGCCGCCTCAATGCTGGTGGTGACCGTCATCGCCAACGTCAGGGCTATAGCGACCATTGCCCAAAGAAGAAAGGGGTGTCGTTGTCGCCAAGGCTGGGCGAGGGCAGTACCTCTTTTCTTCTTGCAATCACCATTTAGGGTGAATTATCGTCGCCCAACCACGTTCTTTCTTTTTGTCCAACCACGCCCTTTCTTTTCTGGGCAACCGAGGTCGTCCAAATCGGCGATGGCAACGCTCATTATTTAGATCAAGGGCAACGCCGCCTAGAATAGTCTTGGCAGCGTCGTTGTTACTCATCCAAACTTCAAAAAATAAAAATATAATATAGAATAAATATTGAAAAAGTCCTCAATTTTATTAAATTAAAAGTGTTGCTAAAAAAGTTAAATTAAGCGACTTCCAACATATTGCTTTTTTACTTTAAAATTAATATTAGATAATTTTTCTAGATCGTACATTTTCCATAATATAATGAATTTAAAACAACAACATGATCAAATTCATTAAATTAAATTTTCTTACAATAAATTCAAAATAAGGGAGTTTGGCAATTGATTTTATTTTAATTGGAGTATTATGTATTATATTTTACTTTGGAATTAATTTGCTCCAATAAAAAATCATCAAACATAATTCTTACTAATTATAAAATGCAAAATTTTAATTTTAAGAATGAAATTTTTTATTTATCAGTATAAATTAAATTTAGAAGCAAAATTACAAATAACATAACTTCCCTCATCAATTAAAGCTTATTGTCCTTTTTCTTTAAAATATAATTGTATATACTAATGTTTCAACAATAGAAATATAAATATAATTATACACTTAATAATTTTTTAATTAATAAGTGATATATTCATCTCTAAATATATGCTTCTATACGTACAACACACGTGGTACATTCTACTAAAAACTAAAAATACAAGACACGAGTTTGGGTCGGATCTGAATAAAGCACCAAGACCTGAGATCCACTAGACCCAATTATGACTTTGACATCTGTTCCAAATGGAGTGAGTCCGCATTTGCATCTAGGCGATACATTCATACAGATACGATGACACAGGCACAACAATACGAAAGAATTTAAAGGTTTAGGATACAAAATGTCATTGACACAGGTGTAAATAATATATATTTTATTTTATATATTCTCATAACATTAAGATATATAGTATGACAAAAGCAAAATATATAACATCATGAAGGAAAAGATCAAAATTCAACAATAAGAAAAAATATAAAATAAGCATGTCTTAATTATAGCCAAGTTCTTAACCAAGATACATGGCTTTTGGTTAGTTCACCACAAAAAATAAATAAAAATCTAATGAAAACTGACGGAATAGGCTAATTGTTAGACGGCCATTAAAATTAGGGATGATATTAATAATTTTTAAAACCATGAGGGGGTATTCGTATTTATCCCAAATCTCGGAAAAAATTACTGTAATTTACCCTTAACTTTATTATCTATAGCTAATGTGGTAGTTGTAAGACGTTAACTTTTGATATTTAAATGATAATTTTTAATTTGTCTTCCCCCAAGGGTCTTTTTGAATTAAAGTTCTTATCTTAATTATAGTCGTATTATATTAGCAAAATATTTGGGTTGTTCACTATCTATTCAAGCATCCAGTGCTAATGCATTCTCTAATGTGGATAACTAGTGTTGATATTATTTTGTCAGTAGACCACAGGTGCTTTGAGCCAGTCTTGTGCTACCAAAGAGTCTCGTAGGCATAAGTGTTACGATATTGATTCTTGGACTTTGAACATCTTAGCCTTCAATTATATTTTTTATTTTTTAAATCTTTTTTATGGTAAATCAAAGTTTTATTTAATACAGTGAAGAGATATCAGCTTGAGTAGCTGCCTGCACATGATCAAGAATAGATTTTGTACGATAAGAATCTTTGGTTGCTAACTTAGCTAACAAATGAGCAACATGATTATCTATCTTTAAGGGGACAGCCTAATAGTTTGGAATCCAACATTTCATTATGAAAATATTGAGTTTAAAATTTATTGACTGCGCATTTGAGTTGATACATAGGTAGATCAAAAAAAAAAAAATGAGCGACATGATTATCCTGTGGCCTCACATGACCTACAGACCAATTCAAGAATGATTGCATCAAGACTCAAGTATTTGAGATGAAACAACACTTGAGCAATATTCTTCGACCATTACACTTGTTGATCCATTTTTGTGCGTCAATTCAGTTGTTGCCCTTGCGGCAAGAGCCTAAGCATGTTCCGCCTCTTTTGATCTCCTGAAATAATTCGACAGGCCATGCTTAAATGCTTCCTTGATGATCAGGTGCAATAATCCCTATCCCCACACCTTTAAGCTGCTTGAAAATAGTATCTATTAAAGTTTACCTCCATATTACATGGAGGCAACGATTGTCAATATATAATAATATGGTGATCCCCGATTTCTGTTGGGTGCCTATTTGAGAAATTGTGTATGTTGGTAATAAATATTTATTTATAAGAGTAATAAAGTAGTTTTTATATATATAAGTCATACACTAAGTACATACACCCTAGCACACTGCATATTTTCTAACACTACTATAAATATTCAAAATATTATTTTTTATACCAAGTAACTATTCCTTGATTTGACAGTACACAACCTATTTCCTCTAAGAAATTCTTTCTCTAAATTTAACCATTCACCTGGTGTGTTGTTGTGCAAAGGGTAAAATTCCTGTCTCATCCATTAATCAAAATTATAACCATATCATTGTGCCGTCTATGAAAATATATTACCCTAACAAACAAGGTATCGAGCTCACAATGTTCATGGTGTAGACATCACCCAAGAAACGCAAGTGAATGGAGTAGGTCAAGTTCCATCCCGTGAAAAATCACCACCCCATGAATAAGCCTCACCCAATTGAGAAGTCATACCACCTCATGAACAAGCCCTACTTCCACCCCGTGTAAAGCCACCCCCCAGGTATTCCATCCCAAGAAGCGATGATACAGCTGACGCAAAAAGCTTTATTAGTCTTGATCCGTGATGCATCTACATGGGCGGCTGCGCAAGCCATGGCTTAATTTGCAGCACATCACCCTGTCAATCTTTCCCCTTTTCGAAGTCGAGAATTATCCTCGGCTCCTGAGGAGGAATAGGGGCAGGAAGAGGTGAACAACAGAGTATCCCGACCCAAAGTTGCTCAGACACAAGAGCAAAATCCTCCCTAAGCGCGACAACCCACCGCTCCCTTCCCATCAAGGGGAGTGGAGGATCCTTATTTGACTTTGGTCGTCGCCCATCCACAATGAAGCCCTTTCTACCCAACAATTTTAGTCGAAACATTTCCAGCAAGCGTCAAAGTATCAAATCTGTCAGAATACGATGGAACAAGATATCCGCAAAAATACTTGGACAAATCTTATGCTAAAATTGATTGGTACGACTTGAGTTACGCCGCCTATTGTAAGGACTTTCGAATTATGCTCTCCAATCATTCTTTAGCGTGGTTCAACCAACTGCTTGCTGTAACTATCTCTAGCCTCGAGTAGTTGACTTAACGTTTGTTTGCATCAGTTTTTTATGAACAAGATAGTCCCAAAAATGACGCATTTTTGTTCACCATCCGCTAGAAGGAGAATGAGCAGTTGAGAGACTTGCTACCATGAGTTATTGGCTAGCATCATTCAATAAAACTTGCTACCAGGGAGATTTAAGGAATCTATAGTCAGTAAGCTCCCTAGCACTATGGAAGACTTACTAAAAATTACATTAGGGTTGAGGAGTCTAATGCTTCAAACCCATCTCTTAGCGTCGAGAGGAAGGTTGAGAAGAGGAAAAAGAACCAAAAAAGGAGGAGCGCAAACATTTACCTCCGACGGAGTTCGCACACTACACCCCCTTGTATACATCTAGCGGGGAGATACTAGTGGCGGAGCAGTAAGGGCTAATCAATCAATGGCCAAGAAAGATGAAAAATAACCCAAAGAGACTATCAGACAAGTATTATCGTTTTCACCAAGATAGGGGACACGCCATGGTGGAATGCCATCACCTAAAGAATGAGATAGAAAAGTTAATTCAACGTGGATACTTAAAAGATATATAAACCAAGGGCCGAATCGTCAACCCCAATACTCAACTTCCACTCAAGCACCAAAAGGTGACAATCTCCCCACAATAGGTGTTATAACCATGATTTTATGTACATTAATACAAAAAATTCTTCTTCTTCATCACACAAAATTTTATTTTTCCTCCAAAAACTTGATAGTCTGCATTCCTTAAAAAATTTCGCTACTGCTGCAAGTGTGAAATTTTTTCCGTCTGATGTATAATTTTTTGTGTCAAACTAGTAAGTTATTTTTATTGATTTATATATACTTTTTTATCTATATGCATTTCGTTGCTTTCGTAAAAATATTGTTATAAATTCAGTTTTTATATATTTTATCTATTGTATAGATATTCGGCAACAAAATAATATAGATATTGTTGTATATTTTGGAGGTCAACGAAATGATTTATATAATTGTGTAAGTTATGATCGTCCTCCAGTCAAAGTTTTTAGAATATGTTGTAATAAAACATTTGTAGAATAGTCTATTTTGTATGAAAAACTTAACCTCCATAGTATTAATTTTAAGTTACAAATATATTTTAAATACATAATATATAATAGTGATAGAAAATGGGAGATGGTGTTGCCAATTAATACAGATGAAGATGTCCAATTGTTCTTCTCTCCAGTGAGTGGATATGGGTCTATGTTGAAGCAGAGAAAGTTTATGAAAATATTGTAGCAAATGACTCGTTATTGATTGGGGAACATATATGTCTATGTTACAAAAAATGCACACAACTTGCCAACAGTAACTCAAGCAATGGGCACTGTTGCGATTAATGAAGATTATGTTGGTCCATCTACATTCCATCAACAAGACGACAAGTATTCTGAGCCAGAAGCAGATAGTTCTTAAATAATGATATAGTGGACTCAGAACCAAATGAGGTTGAAAATGATCCAGAGGATCAAAATGATAATAATCCTGAAGATAACGATGATAGTCAGCATTCTAGTTATCTTGGTTGTGCTTGGAAGTAATGGTAATAAGTCGTCAAGCCATGTTCAAGAGGGGATTGATTTGAACATATCAGCTTCATCGGGTCCACCTCCTCTATATTCAGTAATTCCATTTTTTAGTACAACACATCCCGAGGTACCTATCCTCGTACGATATCCCTTTTGGCAATTAGGTCATTTTTATGACTCAAACTCTGGAGAGCTTGAATTTGGAATGATTTTCAAGAGTAAAGCCCACTTGAAAATGAGTGTACAAGATTTCTCAGTGCGGTTTGCAAGGCGAGAATATCATGTGGTTGAGAGCAAACCAAAACTGTTGAAAGTTGCATGCAAGTACGATGAGTCCACTGGGTGCAATTAGATGCCACGAGGGATATTCAAAGCAAATATGGGATTATTTAAAATTAGCAAGTACGGGGACCACATACGTGTTTGATGAATGAGATTTCTGTTGATCATCGTAACTTGGGTAAAAGCATGATAGCCACACATCTGCTTGGTATGGTTCATAAAGACCCAACATATTGCGTTAAGTAATGTCTAGCAGAATGTGAAAGATAGGTTGGTTTTAAAATATCTTATCATAAGGTTTGGCAGGCTTTGAAAGCGGCTCGAGAAGAGGTTTACAGAACGTGGGAAAACTCTGTACATAAATTGCCTAGATACATAGCTGCACTACAGAAATGAAATCTCGTGACTATTGTTGAGTGGTTGCATCTGGACATTGATAGGCTCGGTTTGAAAATGTTGAACTATGTATTCTGCGCTTCTAGACCATTTATAGAAGATTACGTTATTGTCGCAACCTTATAAATGTTGATGAACCTCATTTATACACTAAGTACAAGCATAAGTTATTCGTTGCGGTAACTTTGGATGCAAATCAACATATCCTCCCATTAGCATTCGCACTGGTTGATGAAGAGTCACTACCGTCGTGGTGATGGTTCATGGAAATGCTTTCCAAACACCTTATGCTCAGTGATGATGACCGAATTAGTCTAATTTCTGACAGGCACAATGGATTAATCAATGCAATTAATTTTGTGCCAAATTTTGGTTTCCTCATGGGGTCCACCATTTCTGTTTACAGCATGTTTGTTCGAATTTCAACAAGAGGTTCAACAACATTCAGTTGAAGGATCTATGCTAGCGGACAGGTGTAGAGCAGAATGTTCGTAAGTTTGAGCGCATAATGAAAGAAATAAGAGGGTTGAATGAAGAAACATTTAATTAGTTGCAAAGTATTGACAAGAGACAATGCACATTATTCCATGATGTTTGTTAGCGAACATGTATTCTAACAACAAACCTGTCCGAGTGTATAAATGGAGTCTGAAGGGTTCCAGATGCCTACCCATGTGGCGATTGTACCAAAATAACATTCTCTCAGTCTTTGCAATATATTTTGGAGCGCACAACTCGTTGCCATCGGATGATGAATGATAATCAACAGTGCACTGATTATGCTTTTAGATTATTTGAGTCTCAACAGGGTGAAGCGGTGCATCACATCGTACAAAAATTTGATTATAATCAACAATCTATTTTCGTTCTAACAATAAGCTTGACTGGTCAAGATTCACACACTTACGTGATCAAATTGAAGCCGTCAGTGTTCATATGGGAAGTGGAGAAATTATGGAATCCCGTGTTCCCATGCCATATAGGCATGTTGGCATTTTGGGATTAATGCTTCAAACTTTGTTCCACTATATTACAGTATTCAAGCATACAAAAAGACATATAAAGAGAGGTTTGAGCCGGTATGGGGAGACGAGTACTGGTAATTTATCAATTTTGAACTTGTGCACATTCCTATTACGTGCCAGGCACGGGCCCGGTCGACACGTTACAACATGGATACATAATGAAATGGATAAACTACAAATTCATGCATAGCAACAATATCAAGCATACAAGCTTAATGTATATAATATTTTAGAATTTTTATTTTCTGTATATAACAGGTTGCAGTATGTAAAATATGTAAAACTTCATTATATGCAATATTTTTATTTACTGAGGATTATACATGTTAAGAAATTACATGTTATGAGACATCTATCACATCTAGTAATGCTCCCCCGTGCCGCATCGTGGACGTCGTCTATTTCTACGAGGAGGTTGTTCTTGCCTATGCTCCGTATTTCGAGAGTTTATATCTAAGTCTTCAAATGGAACCAGTGAAGTTCCATGTCTCCGTAGTTCCAGAGTAATGCAGTATGCTGACTATTACCAGTTGTCTAATTCGATCAGCCTGCAAACATAACTAAAAAATTAGACATTTCTAACTTCGTTAAATAAAAAAAGAAAAAAAAGAAAAAACACACACATAATGCATACCATATAATTCATATCACATAGGTTTACTGGATGATGTCCAGGGATATTTGCCGATCCAATCTCATTTAATATTTGGATTCGAGTACTTTGGTGATACCAGTTAATATAATCCGGGACGGTAGCACGACCATTCTCGATCTCGGGCCTTACCACCAAAGTATTACCTAGCAAGCAATGGTTCTCACTGTCACATGTATTACCTAGCAAGCAATCATGCAAGACAGGGAACCTTATTCGTGAATGTTCGAAAGCCCTCTCATCCGGTTGGAACCCCAAAAATTGATGGCAATAATCTTGCCACTGTTGAATAGTCCACTTTGTATCTACTCCAGTAATAAAATTGTCTTTAGTCGAAGAGCTCAAATGATGGCGATGTCCTGAAGTGTCACCATCGCCTCACCAATCGAAAAATAAAAAGTATGGGTTTTAGGTCTCCATCTTTCCACTAAAGCAGTAATAAAATGTTGGTCAATTTCAATATGACCACACTAGATAACCCCTAAGAAACACATGTTCTACAACACTTGTACAATAAGACTGTGGCGTGAAACAAGTTGAACCCCCCCCCCCCAAAAAAAAAAATATATATATCACCACTCCGTACATTTAAAATTATATCCTCACCTACGGGCACATCTTCAGATTGATGAGTTGATTGCCCATATAATACACTAATATCACGTGGACCAAAATTAGCTTAATTCTACTCTCAATAATAATTTTTTTTGGCTAAAACTTTTTTCTTACAACTCTACAATAATTTTTTGGATTTGCTTGTGTTCCTTTCTTGTGCGCCCAAATTTACAGAAGAAACTAGTTTGAAATACCAATTTTTATGCATTGGACGCATGCATGTCATTATTTTTTTTTTTTTTTTTTTGAGCTAGAATCATGGTTTCCAACACTCTCATTAAAAAAATAAATGTATTCTGCCATATCTGGGATTTGATATGGCATCATTTTTTTTATAAAAATGCCGAACAGATTTGGGATTTCAAATCCTAAATCTATTTCAGGTATAGTATGTTTTTAAAAAAAATTGAGGTAGAGCTGGGATTTCAAATCTCGGCTCTGCCTAAAATTTAAAACTTTTTTAAAATGCACCTTTTTCATAAATTTCTTTTGCATTTTATAAATACTTTTTTCAACTAAAAAACGTACCAGAATAGCTCCTCAAGATATCGACCAATTTTTTTATGACAAAAATGCCCTTAGTATTTACATCTCTAAAATATGTTTGTTATGATCATTCCCCTAAATATAATATGAAGTAATAATTTTTTTACTATATAAAAATTATGATTTTTATACATAGAATTATAAACTTTATAAATTTCAACATCCTTATATCTCTTACATAACTAATAAAATAATTATACAATTTTTACTCGTATTGTTATATATATGGAACTTTTTTTAAGAATAAGTTATCAATACTATTTCAAAATATTACACCGAACGTATATATATGTCGACACTGTAAAATGTGCAATTCTATAATATAATCGATATATAATAGTCTTTAATTTTTTGAGTAATGATATATTTTTATATCACATACTTTTTCTATAATATTATTTGCATAATGTATTTTCACATATTTGCATGTACTTTTTAACATAAATTAATATATAGTAAAATATTTGTATATATTGAGCTTATATTCTTTTTTTTGCATTACATAATTTATAAAAAGTTACAAACTTTAAATATTATTTTTAAAATAAATAATGAGATTATTAAAATTTTAAATCACAAGTAGTTTTGAGGGAGATTTTCTAATAAAATATATTTTAGGTAAAATAAAAAGTATTGAGGGTAGGTGAGAACGACATTTTTATCTTAACAATGTCAAACTATGTTGTCAGGAGTGTTTTTGTTACTTTTTATAATTTAGGGGTGTAAATGCAACTACATGTATAGTTTAGGAGTGCAAAATATATTTAACAAAAAAGTATTAATTTTACAAAAATCATAATCATAGATGATGTCAATGTAATTATTCAAAAATAAACTGCGCAATATCTAACTATATTTTGAGAAATGTGGATGCAATTATTCGTAATTACTAACCAACTTAATGGTGCAAATATGGAAAGTATGTAATGAGCATTTAACATAATCATCAGCACACAATAAAATAAAAGTATTTGAATCCATGTCTTTATAGTACTAATTATAGGAATGATACATTAAAATCATGTAATTAATTAAGATTGTCTAAGTCCAATAGGGAAGAATTTTGAAGCAAAAGCAAAGGGTGGTGAAGTAAGAGAGAAAGAGATCCCAAGCAAGGAAGCACATGTCAACACTCAAGAGTCAAGACAATTAGTCCACATTCTACACAACACAAGGGCTGTTTATTCAACCAACATTCATTATATCATCATCCCCTTTTCCTCCTCCTTTTGGCCTTGTTCATTCTCTTTCACTCACTTTTCACACTCATTTCGCCTCTCTCTGCTGCCCTTCTTCCTCCATGTCCATGGATTCCTCCAAGCTCATACTTCTTCTATTTTCAGGTAATCATTTCCATTTCTGTGGTTCACTTCAATCTGGGGTGTTTTTGTTTTTCTTGTTTTTTTCGTTTTGACTCTGTGAATTATGATTCTGTCTTTGTATGAATGCAGCTTCGTTGTTTTTTACGGCAGCGTCCTCCATCGGCATAAACTACGGCCAGATCGCTAATAATCTCCCCCACCCGGAGGCGGTAGTTCCACTTGTCAAATCTATCGACGCCACTCGCCTGAAGCTATACGACGCCGACCCACGAGTCCTCAAGGCCTTTGCTAACACCGGCGTCGAGTTTATCGTCGGCCTTGGCAATGAGTACTTGGCAACCATGCGAGACCCCAAGCAAGCGCAAGCCTGGGTGAAGACCAATGTCCAGTGCTATTTACCAGCCACCAAAATCACCTGCATTGCTGTGGGGAACGAAGTTCTCACGTTCAACGACTCCACTCTTGCTTCTAACCTCCTTCCGGCCATGGAAAACATTCACGCCGCCCTCGTTTCGCTAAATCTCGACAAGCAAGTTATGGTGACGACCGCCCACAATTTGGGCATTTTGGAGGTTTCTTATCCTCCCTCCGCCGGCGCATTCCGCCGGGATCTGACGCAGAAGTTGTCCTGTATACTTGATTTTCACAGCAAAGTGGGCTCCCCGTTCTTGGTAAATGCCTATCCTTTCTTCGCCTACAGGGCTAATCCCAAGCAAATACCGTTAGATTTCGTGCTGTTTGAAGGCTCCGGGATAGTGGACACAGGTTCGGGCCTGCATTACGATAACATGTTTCATGCCCAAATTGACGCGGTGCACTCAGCAATTGAAAAGGTTGGGTACAAAAACGTGTGTTTGCAGATCTCCGAGACGGGCTGGCCGTCAAAGGGAGACGCCGACGAGGCGGGGGCGACGCTGGACAACGCGAGGAAGTATAACGGGAACCTGCTCAAGTTGATTGCCGAGAAGAAGGGGACGCCAATGAGGCCCAATTTGAATTTGAATATCTATGTGTTTGCTTTGTTTAACGAGAACCAGAAACCCGGCCCGACTTCGGAGAGGAACTTCGGGCTCTTCAAACCCGATGGGACCCCGGTGTATAATCTGGGTTTCAACGTGACGGGCTTGGCGAGTACAAACTCGCCGAGCTCCGGTGGCAGCTCCGGCGGTACGATGCCGTCGGTCTCGGCGCCGCCGAATGGCTACTTGTCCATTACTGCTGATGACGCTGTGAGTTTTCCTTTTTCCCCTTTCCCGGGGACTTTAGTTTTTCAATTGCCTTATTTTGCTGCTTTAGTAGGTGCTTTAATGGTGTCATAGGCATGAGTAATGTGGGCCGGCGGCGGATGGCGCCGGGGAGCGTAAGATTACCATTAGGAGTGTGCCGGTTATGATAGATAAGAGGATAGAAATCTTCCATTGTCAGTAAATCTTGAGTGGGAGCAATGGACAGTGGTAGCTGAATAGTTAATGATAATCAGTAACAATAATTGTCCCCCACCAACGCCACCCCCCCCCCCCCCCAAACACACACACAAACAACAAAAAAGAAAGAAAGAAAGAAAGAAAAAGAAAAGAAAGAATAGAATAACGTTCTATTATTTGATCATTAGGTTAGTTGTCATCTTGAACAAAAGCACATTTTGGCTCTGTAGTTGTGGGCTTCTTGTCCAACTGTCCCATGTGAAAACTGGTTCAGTATCCCCCAGTATCAATGTACATCAGTGTCTTATTCTGAATACAGTATAGAGCTCCCAGCCCAGAAAAAGTTTGGTATTACTCGAGCGTAGGATCAGGGTTTTTCAGGCGGATTCGAACAATGTGGTAAAGAAAGTTGTTTCGGGACATGTTCTTGTGCTAAGGGAAGTTGGTTCAACAAATATTTGCTTATCAGAGTCGGGAAGGGAAATGGTGATGGCATTTTTTCCGGCTTTTGTTGCTATGAGTGTAAATGGAGCTAAAGAAACAGAGGTTGGAGCTGAAAACATTGTTACGATATGCAGGTTTTCACAGAAAAAAATTCTTTCGAGTTGGGGTGTGGTTTGTTTAGTTTCTTATACTGTGACTGCATTTTCTTGCTTTAGAAATGATGCTATTTCTTTCATCTTTGTGTTGGTGCCCAGAAATGAGGATAATTGAAAAGAGTCATCATCTCATGCAGACTGTTAAAACTTTGATGAACTGAATGATACTTGAACAGTGTTTGTCGAAACGATGCTTAAACAATATGAAAAGAGTCATTTTATGCAATTATGAGATGATTATGGGAAGCTGAAGTAACTTTCAGCAATGTTCGTCGAAACCCAATATTTTGATATTATAATTATAGTATATTTTGATATAGTTGTGAAATTGGTATCTTTTGGAGCTAATTGTTCTTTTCCATTGTGTGAAACAATAATAACCCACAGACATGTTTGCTTGGTTGATTTTTGACGGCAAGCGCTTAGTATCTTGGATAAGGAAAAGGCATCTGGACCACAAGTTCACTGTATGCTGTCCAGATGCACTTGCTCCTGCTGCATTGTGTAGCTGTAAATCAGTTTGAAATGGCAGCAACTTGCTTGATACATGATAAGATCACTAATTTAAGGTATCTGCCATCTGAATTGCAGGAGAGGCTTCCTTTCCGAGGGCCGTTATCTGTTTTCTGCTTGATGGTTTCGACTATTCTTGCATTATGGCTCTGAATTTTCAATCCGGATCTCAAAAAGGGATCCCATTCAAGAAGAATCATCAGTGTATAAAGGAGGAGGAATAACGGAGAGCTTAAAGCGTGTATTCTATTCTATTCCTTTACATCTTCATCGCCAACGTTCTTTTCAGAATCATCATCTTTTCTCTTAGCTTAGAGCATCGATCCTGCGTCCTACTCGACACCGGTGTGTGGAACTATGCAACCAACTAGTTTCCCAGATGTTTTTTGTGCTTTCAACAGTGTAAGAGACTAGAGGGGAATTATGAAATGGTGGGATGGGAGAAAGATGCTTCTCTTTTAGGCTGGCAATCATGTATTGCTCTTCCTATCTGTAATTTTTGTTTTTGTGTAGGGGATGAGATGTGAAGGCATTTGTTGAGTTTAGCCGTTCCTTGTGTATTCTACCAGGAAAGTTAGATGAATGGACCCCTCCATTGTTGTTCTATGTTTCTTTACTTCTTGTTGGTTTATGGTATTGGGATCCTAGGAGATTTTTTCTTCTTATTTCATTTTGATGCATCTTTCACGCCTTAGTGGAGTTTCTGTATTTTATTTTAGGGTAAATTACAATAACCTCCTCTATAATTTTACATAATTATAAATACTCCCTTGTTGTCTGAAAAATATATCAATATATTCCTGATTTTAGCTGCCGTCTAATAATTAGCTCAAACTGTTTGTCGCGGTTAGGTTTCCTTCCATTTTTGTGGGTGAATTGACTAAAATGTCTTTATGGATTACGAACTATAATTTTATTTATTTTTTAAAAAATTTTAATTTTTTTGTGGACTAAGTGGATAATTTTTTTATAAGTTTTCAAATTTTTCCACCCACTACATCCGATATTTTTAAAAAAGAAAAAATATATAGTAAATGAAAAGTTGATAATTTCATACCCCCTCCATCCAAAGATTATATAATTTCATTAAATATTAAGGAGGTATTTATAATTTTTCAAACAACAAGAGGGTATTTATAATTATATCAAATTTTAGGGGAGGTCATTGTAATTACCATTTATTTTAGGATAAATTACGTTAATACCTATTGAACTTATAGTTAATTATACAAACCCTCCATGCATTTTGTAAAATTACAAGTACTGCACTGCACATTTTAGAATAAATTAAAGCTACGCTCTGAACTTTAGCATAATTATTAATACATCTCGTTTGAAATTTACAAAAACCTCCTGCAAATAAAAAATACTTATGCAGCTTTTAAACGGTGAGGTAACATTACTACTTTACCCTTACTGAACTTTGAAAAAAATAAAATATTTGAAAAATTGTAAAAAGAAAAATTGGGAGTTGGTAAAATAAATATTCCTTAGAACATATTAATCCATAAAAAATATTTTAGAAAATTTTAGAAAGTATAAAAATTATAATTCATAATGTTAAATAACATATCGGTTAGTTTACCACAAAAATTCGATGAAATCCTAACGAATGCCAACGGAATTGGCTCGTAGTTACACTAATATTAAAATTAGAGGGATATTTATAATTTTTTAAATAATAAACAGATATTTATAATTTGCTAAACTTTATAGAGTGGCTGTAATTTATCCTAAAATTTGATGATTATGATTACTGTATGATAATTATCACTATTGGTAGTTAGTGATAAAATGATTCACTTTTATATATAATATGTTGCTTGCTAGAATTTGGATCCCAGAATTGAGTTTTGAGTGTGAGAATGGTAGATATGTGTGTAGGGATATCAACTTCAAACTGTAAAAACAAATCTCACCAGATAAAAAAATATAACTTTTTAATATGATTAATTACTATAATAAAAAATACAAATTAATTATAATTGCAACAATTATTAATCACTGTTTTTGCAAGTAACCCTATAGATAAAATCGTAGCAGATATTAATTAATCATGATAAAAATTTAAATTTTTACATCGATTTTATCTGACCGTGGTAAAAAATATTGATTTATAATAATTTTCAAAATAAAATTAATTTATAGTATAAGAAATAATCAGTTTTTTTTATAAGGTAACAATCAATATTTTTTTATCTGTACTATATAAAAAAGAAAACTGCTTTCCGCTCTTAAGTAGTGGTTAATTATCAAAAATGTTGTTACGTATTTTTACGGCCCCCTACTCAAATTATTTTTCTCATCCATATGATTTGATTGTCTATTTATACTAATATGAAAATTTTACCTATACTAATTTTATTTTATGTTGATAATATCCCTAAATTAGTTTTATTTTATTTATTTATTAAATGTGATGTGTCGACTTATAATTTTATTTTATTTATAATATATTTTAAAATATAAATAATTATTTATTATATACACGTAGCCCATAATCGCATGCAAGTTTGAACACCTCAAATGAGGTAAGCAACATTAAGAAGATGCACGTGCACTGATATGAAGTGTTTGTCTTATAGAACGTGCCAAGTTGCTATAATCGAAACAAGTGGTCAGTTATCTATTAAAACAACCATTTCTTTTTTCGGTATTTTAAAGCTATTAAAAACGTGATTGACGACAATTACTTTAAGAAACAAATAAAAACGTGATTTTAAAAGTTTTATTTATTTATTTATTTTTTTTATGATTGATTTGAATGAAAGGAAGGACGGTTGAAGTTGCAATCCTCTTGTATGTGATCCTAAAGGGATATTTATGATAATTTTTATTTTACAATGGAAATAAATTATAAAAAAATTATAAATTAAATATTAGGAAAATTTGAGATTCCTTAGGAAATAAAATTAAAAATAAAAAAAATGAAATTGAAATATTTGAACGTGCCCCTTTACAAGTAGATTATGTGCAAAACTGGTCATATAAAAAAGAATTAATGAAATACCTCCTATTTTTCAAAACCAAGCACAAGCAATAAATGCCCTGCAGACAGTGTGGCACAGGCTGTTCATGAGACATTTTCTCATTTTTATTTTTCATAAATCAACATCCTAAATATAACATATGTAAATGGATGGCCTAGATTTGATATTTTAATATATGTATGTATATATATATATATGCACACACACATGCATTTTATACATACATAAATGTTTAGGGTTTGTTTAATTTAAAAGAGAGAAAGAAAAAATAAAAGGGGGAATAGAAATGAAAAGGCAAAGGAGAGGAAAAGAATAATAATTTTACTTTTAAGCTGTTCGGTATGATTGGAAAGAGAATAAGTATGAAGTACTTCCCTTGATTGATAGGAGAAAAATAGATTGAGAAAAAAAAAATTAATTTTTGTAGTTTTATTGATTAACTATTCGTTTTTTATTTTATAATAGAAAATAAACAAGTTATTGTTATACTAAAATAGATTTTAGTATATAAAAAATTTAAAATCTTATTAGTGTAATATTTATCAAATAAGAACAAAAATATTATGCATACTAGATTTTAGCTGCACCCATGGCCGAAGGATTTTCAAAGAAATTCTAAAATCAACTTGGACTTATCCTACGAAACAGATGTTAGTACTGCAATGCTTAAGTCAGTAACGATTTTATTGAAAACAGATAAAAAGGAATTTTGATCAAAGTAAGAATAGTGTAGAATGACGATAAAGTGTATATATTAGTATGGAGTGCACAAAAGAGAACTTAAAACAGCGTAAAATTGAGATAGAACTGAGAAAGTGAGAGCATGGGAGTGAAGAATATTGTTTCCAAATGACTGCACATAAACTCTATTTATAAACATGTACATAGTAGGATAAGAGAGTTTGTTATAGAGTGTCATATACCTTTTGAAAGCTCTTTGAATCAGCTAACAAATAGAAAAAAATTGTGCATGATTTTGATTTGAATTGACTAAGATACACCAAGTTGACTAAGTCTCATTAGGTCTGTCTGAAAATTTGGGAATCTGTTACTCATAGATTCCTAGCTTGTTTTCTATCAATCCAATAGGAGCCACCTATAGATATTTTAGTATCACATATTTTAATATATTGGCAAGCTATGTGTCGTGTATGTCGTCCAGCTATATGATGACGTATTCGGTTGTAATGAGCTTATTTCTTGGGTCTGCAGTTTAGTAAAGTAGGTCTGTGGGGCTTACCTCTATGTTGATAGGCTGGCTGCATTCGTAGCCATTTGGGCTGATATGTGTTGCTCGTGGACTTAATCCATAAAAAGTTTAGGGGGCATCATCTCTCCTCCCCCCCACCCCTCTCCACTCTAGTGGTGCAATCTTGTAAAATTGGACGACTGGAGTAGGAAAATAGCCAATAAAGAAAAAGTCTTCCCACTCGTGCTGCTAGCATGGCAAATCCTTCAGTGTTAGCCAAAAGAAGCAAGCTAGACTCCATATTTATCTTAAAAGGGAAAGTTCCCGAAGAATTGCCTTTTGAATTTAAATTGTATCTGCAAAAAAGAAACATGAAGTAGTACTGATTATAGGGGATAAGGAATGAGAAGAGTCCCTAACATCTTGTGAGTCCCTTTGCTCCATGATTGGTGGACTGTGGCTAGCTGGCAGCCAAGTCCTCAGCTGATGAGACTATTGTGATAAGATAACATATATATGGCATCTTTTCTTCTCAATCCTTTCACACATTTCTCGCATCAAGGTAAGTTTTCTATTTTCTCTCCTCTTTTCCTTTTCGCCTAAAAGTAGGGTTTTCTAAGCCTTTCACAATTTTTTGCAAGCATTCTTCTCAATTCCATGATGGAGTGGTTATTTCATCACGGTTGAAAGTTATATGCATGTGTGTGTATAGGTTGCATCGGAAGCAAACTTGATAGTTATTGAATTTTGAATTCAATTATATTTAATATACAAAACTACACATATCCTATTGAACCTAACACATGATCCATAAAATTTTGCTCCTTTTCTCTCTCAAAATATTCTCCTTTTGTTCTGTATTGAATTTGATTCAAGTTAGAACATAAAACAATTCAAAAGCACTAAACAATAGTACTTGTTTGGAGTTATTTTTTCTTCTTGTTCTTTATTCTATCCAGTAATAGAAAAAGAACTATATCTATTCCATAGTATGGTGTGGATAAATTAGAGGGGTTCTCATTTAGATTCTAAAGTGAATGGAAAAGGAACGAAAAGGGAAACAACGCATGTTGCTGCTCATCTAAGTAAACAAAAGGTAAAGTTTCATGTTATATTTCTGTATCTTTTGTTTCATCCTCTAGCCACATATATAGCATGCTTATTTCTTTATTATTATGTTTTTGACAAACTCTGAATGCCCAGGAATTTCAAAGTGAACACCCCTTTGAACCGTTTTACTTTTATTTTTATTTCATGCTTCCGCCGCGTTCTCGGGCCATACCGATTCTTTCAGTGGTATCAGAGTTAGGTTCAGTGTTGTAGTTTTAGGATTAACATGTTATTATATATTGAGCAAGAACTACATGTTTAATTTGCTTTTAGAAAGCATATTTTATGGCTTTGAGATATGGTTATATGTCTAAAAAATATGTATTAATTTTGCTTTTAAATTATGGATATCTATGTATTTTTAAAAATTGAATTTTCTATAAATGCATGGTTTTATTTCAGTTTTTAATTGTAAAAGTTCAAAAGAAAAATTAAAAAACTAAGCAGGACAGTCGTTGCTGCCCTGCCGGTCGGTCACTGACCAGTAGGGCATAGGGCTGGGCGCGCGTAGGCAGTGGCCTGCGCGCTAACTGGCATAGGCCCAGTGCGTGCGCAGAGTGCAAGCAGGGGTGCTTGCACGCGTGCAGCGTTTTTCCCGAAAAATTGGATTTTCCTAATTTTGGAAGGCTATGGCAATACTAGCTTCTAGTTATATGTGAATGGTGACTAGTCTCAATTTGAATGTACATTCAGACTTAATAGTAATGTAGTGGCTTGGAATTGTTTCAAGGGGATGCCACAATGGTTTTAACCATGGAAATCAAATGTATAGTGACTTTAATAGTTGCTCAGGAAGTGTTTTGGATGAAAAAAACCATATCCAATGGTTGAATCTGGAGCCTAAGCACGGCCAAGTCAGTAGTTACTTAGTAGATAACCACTAGCAATAGCACAAGCAAAAGGGCCGAGATCTCATCACAGGTCTAAGGAATATTCTTAGACGCCACCATCAGTTTGGAACAATGATAGAAAGAGGTAAAGTGCTGTTGGACTGTGTCATTTCAAAAGAAAATATGGTAGACCTATGGGACTGAGCTGGTATTATAGATTGCTCACTTAGATAGGTCTGAGGGATATGGGCGATTGGCTTTAGGTCAAGCGGGAGATTGTTAGAATAGGTTAATAGAAAGCCAATTGGATTGGCAATTTTGAAAATTATTTAGCAATTTTTATTAATGTGATATTATCTTGATGAATGTACTAAGCATTTATCTGTGGCACCAATTGGATATGCTTAGTACTTATGTTGAACGATTTTTTAACGTCACAACAAATGCCCACAAACCAATTGAATAACCCATGTAGTTAGACTAGGCATTGGATGACAGCTTTGAAACCAATTTTTTAGGGTTGGTCTAAAATGTTCCAAGTCGAGGACCTCGAGACTGGGCATCAAGAGTCCAATAAAGACTTACACTAAGTATTACATTCATTGGATGAGTGTCGTGTTTCATCGATTACATACATGAGATGTCTATGCAATTTTAGTGGATTAGTTAACAAGGTTGTTAACTGATTGAACTAACTTGGGAGAATCGTCATATGGAAGCCTTAAAAACTTGACCAGTATGACTTGAATTCCCAGATCTGATAATACAGGATTAGTGTTTGGACTTGAGGAATCATGATAGTCGCATACATATGATGGTTATATCTTGGATCTGGAGAGAAATGACGGTGGATTTGAAGATAGAATCCGTCTCCTATCAGTATATGATAGATATATCTCCTATGCGCTTGGAGATGGTTTACACTCTCTAACTCTATGGCCATAGCGATTGGCCGAATAGAAAATAGTTTTCTTTGTCGATCGATAGAGTAAACGCATATCAAATATTCAGCATAGTTGCCTGGTCCAAGATGGGCACCGACGCCCAATTCCATGCCCTAGAATAAGGCCCAGAGATGGTCGACGGAAGGACAGAAACCTGTATGAAACTCGAGAGCCGAAATGTTCACGCTAACATTCACCTAGTCTCTAGTGTCATGGACCGTTGTTAAACTGCTACCCATGGTGACGGGCATTTTCGATTAATGGTTAATTGAAAATAATTAATTAAATTAGATTTAATTAATTATTTGTGTTGGACACAATGCCTAAATCTAACTGAGGGTGAACCTAAAGAGTCGTGTATAAATCACTATGGAATTGGTGGAATTCATTTGGAATTAATTCGAGAAGAAATGAATTAATTCAATTGGATTAAATTCATTCATGGAGAATATAAAAATGAATGTATCATTTATCTAATAATTCATTTGAAGGATGTCTCAAGAATTAATAAATTGGATTAATTAATTTTTGGGCTTAACACCTTTAAATTAATTGGATTAATTTATTAAGTTTGGCTTAATTAATTGATTGGATCAATTAAATAACGTTGGACTTAGATTTATTTAATTGGATTAAATGAATTTTTGGACTTAGTTGGACTTGGTTTAATTTGATTAAATCAAGCCTGGTGCATACTTAAAGTCGAAGCCCATTTGAGGGAGGCTAGAGCAAGTTAAGAAGGAGTTGAAATTTCTCACTATGATGAACATGATGGAGTGGTTATTTCATCATGATTGAAGGTTATATGTATGTGCTTATAGTCTCCCTTAGAGGCAAATTTAGTAGTTATTGAATTTTGAATTCAATTGTATGTAATATACAAAACGACACATATTTTCTATTCAACCTAACACATGGTAATATATATATATATATATATATATATATTATTATTATTATACACACTTATTAAGTGTACCTCTGTTCCTAATTTACATAACCAAAAGTACGTTGATATAGCACTAAAAAAGTGTTCGAACAAGTACACAAATTTATTAGAAGTATGAGATGTTTGAGAACAATGAAATATTTATACTATTTAGTTGTTCTTATAAAACCCAAAGACAAATATTAAAATCTTATCAGCTCCTTAGAAAAATATGTATACATAAATATAAGTTAGTATTATACTCTCAACAATTTTTGTTAATTTTAAAATATATTAAATATATGAATAATTACACTATCCTTCTCTAAAATTTGGTATAATTGCACATAAATCTCCTATAATTTGAAAATTATATTTAATATAAAATTTATTTTGGTCTAACAAATAAATTCTTCCGTCAATCAAAATTCATAGAATTTGAGGATATTAGCAAAACAAATGAACAAAAGTTCATATTTAGACCACCAACTTGACTTATTACTAATTTATTGCAAGTCAAATAAATCCTTTTATGATTAAATTACCCTTATATATTTTCACACGTGAATGCATGTGAAGCAATATATTTTCACCTTATTTAACCTGTAATGAATCCGTAATAAATCAATCACATGTAAATATCATCTTTCATTCATTTGTTTTTTTTTTACCAACAATTTAATGAATTCTAATTAACAGAGAGACATATTTACTAAACGAAAACAAACATAAGACAACTTCATATAATTTTTCAAATCACAAAAATTTATATTAATCACACCCAACACCAAACCTCAAGATAGGAAAGTGTAATTATCCCTTAAATATACCATGCTTATAAATTTCATAATTTTGCTTCATAAACTTGCAACATCTTACAAAAATCTTAGCTGAGTTTGATGGGATAACCAAAATCCATTTCATGCGCATGAGATGGGCAACAGTAAATTATATCTTAAATGCAACAGAGAAATGCAGATTCCTTCAAATATATGGTCGACATACAAAACTTGCCACAAAAAATTATAGGCATTCAAATAATACAGCGCCTGTTTTCTTGGCGTACAAATTTTATCCTACCTTCTCTGCTCTGCCTCTCATCTAAAGCAACCTAATTACGGCCATGCATCCATTGCTCCGTCTTGGCTAAATCGAACCCTCTATCGAGGTCACCACTGTGGGGAAAAAAAAGCCATCCTGCCAAATTATAAAAAATCGCATAACAGAAGGCCTTTGCTCAGGAGCATAGCATGACAATATAATATCATGCCAAAATCGTCAATGAGACTTCACGAAGCCCTATGACCTGATGGCTCACCCACTGTTCCACTCGACGTGGGTTTAACTCGTCGGTAGAACAGCACATAAGCAGCAGATGTCTTGATTTCAGACTCATTTACCGGCGACACATGAGCATCATCAAAATGATACCATCTGTTGTCATCTATCAACTGCAAGAAAATGGAGTAAGTCCAAGTTCAGTAATAAAACAAGTGGCTAAAATATACAAGAAAATGCAGGTATACCGGTTCAATTGAAAACAATCATGTAGACATACTAAAACGGAGTACAACTCAAGCAATTACCTTGCAATAAGCAGAATAGTGTCCGCCACCAAGGCCTCCATAGTGGTTGCTGATGGCATACAGCTCGTAAATATGTGAGCCCTCAGATGCATCCTTACTCTTCACATATTTGCTCAAATCAAGATTGTGAGTAGGAAAGTTGACAAATGTGTCGAGCTTGTTTTTCAACCATCTGCTATATGAGAATCGTTTCAAGTGAAAGACAAGTATATCTGGCAACCTCCACAAGTCCAATTTTTTACTTGCCTGTCTATGCTCCTTGCATCGAGGACAATACCTGCACCCAATTATTTAAGACGTAAGGCAAGAAGAATTAACAATACCAATAGAAGTTCACAACATTTGATATTATACAATACCACATATCGTCAGGGCCGAGTGGCTCCTCTTTCAGAAATGCATCCAAACACGAAAATAGAGAGATGGCCTCTTGCTTGGTTTTCTTTGCAAGAATTCCAGACTTGTGAACCTCAGGAAGATCCTTTAAATAGCTCGAATCATATAGCTCATGCTCTTTCTCAGTCCAGTCCAGCATAACTTTTACTATACGACCAGGCCTTATCGGTGAATCCTTCACTATAGGCCTGCAGCCGTAACCCTTGTCACCAGTAATGCAAAGCCGGAAGGACAACTCCCTGCTTGACATGCCATCTGGCTCAGTTTCTTCAGTTGATTGGATTGAAGATCCCAATTGGGTGCTAGAGTTGTTCGTCTGCTCTTCCATGGCACACAAAGCAGAGCCATTTTCCCCGCTACTGTGCATTGTTGTCGAAGTGGTAAATGTTTTCCTTCTTAAAGGGGAAAGCATTCTGTTAACAGCAAGATCAATATCGGCTCCAGATTGTGCATCCTCCAAGATAGTAACTAATGGTGTCAGGAAGAGCTTCCTTTCACTGAAGAAAATAGTTCTATCACAGTCAGCAAGCAAAGAAGTTTGGAAGTTAAATCAACAAATATGAAAAATAGAAGCTTATTCTCACACAAGAGTTGGTTCTGGTCATGTACAGAAATCGAAAATCCATTGAATGCTTTTCACAATTTAGGCAACTTCTTCTAATTTTGCAGAGAACTTTTAAATTAATGGAAAGAAGCAGTGCCATGGCACATTTTTATTGAAATAATCTGAAATGATGGCTCAAACTACATAAACAGCTCCCCACCATCGCTGTCAGAACTTTTTTCAATTAAACATAAACTAAATAAAAGACAAATGTAAAATCCATGCCAATCAAAAACACTCGACCAACATACAAAAATTACACCGTCCAAGGATTATAAATTTTTTAAAGTCCACAAGATAACTCAACAATTGAAATCTTTTGAAATTTATTCCTTTAATCTTGTTAACCTAAAAAGAAAACTCACGTTTCCTGGTATCGATGGCATATCTCCAATCTTGTTGAAACTGCCTCCCTCTTAAGGAGCCTGTATGCAACAATATGTTCATCATCCTTAATTGAAGCCAAAGGTTCTGATGGATTTTCCAGGTACCGATATATCTGATGCTCATAGACCTAAAGATCAAAAGTCCAAGTCTTCAGAAAACCAACGGCAAAGAGAGTAATGCAAAAACTGACATACAAATATAAGCAGATAATAAGCTCAACTAATACCTACCTCAGCAAGGAGCAAGTATTCATCGCTAGATAAGCAGCATGCAACAGCCAAAGCCTGGTTAAGATCTTTGCAGCATCCTTGCTTCAGAACAGAAACAGTGAACGGCATAGGAAGGCCACTCCCATCCCCGTAGAACACTGTTATTGTCATTGACCTAGTAGCTGTTGAAGGAAGAGGCAAGGACAGATACATGAAAGGATCAAATGTTACTGAAATCTTGTCGCAAATAGGGCAAACCAGCGTCGATTTGTATTGACCCTGTCAAATTTGCGTACCATTAGACAGATGTCATCAAAACAAATACTGTGAGAGAATGAAATAGAGCAAGATCCTTTACAATGAAACATTAAGGACATTTATCACCAGACAAGTTTTCTAACAACTCGAAATATTTGGAAGCCCCATTTTTTCAAGCGAATAATTAATATGAAATACAACGATACAAAACTTTTGCTGATTGACAGAACAAGAACTCGCATTAATGTTATTCCATCCACAAGAAGAGAGCGAATAAAAAACACTTGCAATATATTGGCAGTAACTATCAAAAGAGCAAAGATTGGACGGAATAAAAAATTTAGAAAGAAAAGAATCTTGAATCTTAACTATTAATTATTAATATTTTAGAAATATATACATATATATCAAAAACTGTTTTTTTTTGTCCCTCACTTTGATAATGCGGGCCTTAAGCCTAGGCTCTAATTCATCTTTGGCATCTCAGCTGTTCGACAACTACAATACTAAATTAATATGCCTAGACCTCAGAAAGTTTATGATCTATGTAGAAATGAAGAGGCCGTAAAGGTCCTTACTATCTACATATTTGGAATTTTTATAACTAAAAACAATTAGCTATCTTGCTATTCTTTTCCCATTATAACTAAGCTCCCTCATATAAGCACAGATAGCATATAAAGTCTAGAGATGGAAGTACTTTTTCACATATAAATACAGACATATAGGGCATAGATATTCACCTGGCAAATATCTACAATTACTGAGTCATTCCTGGCCTTGTGATATCTCCAAAACTCATCTGCAACTTCCTCATCAGGCCGACCATCATAATCCTTTGTTTCTATATATGGTTTCTGCTTAACACGATTTAAATCTTCATGCAGCCCATCGAGCAAAAAGGCAAGGAGTTCCTGAGGAGAAACTGTATATCATCTTCTAAGCAAATCAACCATGAAGTTTTATATCTGCCCGGACACATCCATGTTCAGATCCATAGCCAGAAAACAAGAACAGAAGGTGACATACTTAGTTCTTTATATCCTGGTTTACATTACAGTTCCAGTTACTTTGTCAAAAATCATTTGGTAAAAACTTAATATCATGGCAAAAAGCTTAATAAAACATTGACTCAGGTTTTCAGAAGGCTTAAAATCCATGGGAAAAATAAACGCATATCAAGAGGCAAGCTGAACTTGTTGACTCAAATAAGTGAATTTTTTTTTTCACATATCAAATTTGCCTGGATTTTGCAAACCATTCCTGGATTATCTTAACCTCGATTTTGCAGTGAATCAAAAACCATCATGTGATTTTTTTGAGATCATAACTGAATTTTTTTCCAGTGGAACCTATAAAATCATCTTTTTCAATTGCTGGTGAATTTTTCATATTTCAAAATTTTACCTGGATTTTGCAGCGACTCAAAAACCATAATATGAAAAGTAAGGGCACCATACAACTGCACACATTACTCAAGCTATCTTACTTTCAAATTCTGTTTAGATACAAAACTAACCTGTGAATCATGCTGGTTGTACCCACTAAACTGAGGGGCAAAACGAGCAAGTTTCCCCTTAAATGCACGAGGAGCAACTGGAGTTCGACCAGAGGACCAGAGTTTCCTCAACAACTCACCAAATGCGACCGCAAGCTCTCCCTGTTACATGAAAATAATCATTAGGGCACTTGCTCAAAATCCTGTCATGAAATTTGAACTACAGGTGGAAGAGAGCAATTACATGCATTCCTAAAGGATTATTTCTGTTGATCTCATCACTGTAATCTTGCAAAAAGTACTCAACCAAGTGTGGTGTGTGAACCAAACACTGAAGAGCACTATTCATGAAGCAAGTGTTCCCCAAATTTTGAAGTCCTGCCAAACCTCCCCTATCTGCTCTTGTTACAGACTTCAAACCATCATAGCCATCCTCCATATCTCCATAAGTGGAAGTAGAAGTACTTCTCTGGTAGCCATTGGAGCTATAACCAGATAAATTCCCATTAGACATAGTTGGGCCACCAGCAATTGAAAAAGATGATCTTATAGGTTCCACTGGAACCAATGCTAAACCATTTCCAGTTGAATCCATGCCAAAACCCTCAGCTGGCACCTCAAGAAGAATCTACAACAAGAGGAAATGGAATCCAGAAATAAAGCAGAGTACGACCATCATTTGGAAAATAAGAACATAAAAAAAGATATGGAAAATACAAGTGTCATTATACAACCATGTAATCTTGAGCATCGTTAACTTAAAAACACTCAATTATTTTGTTGTTCGCTCTAATACAAAATAGACTGCTAAAGTAGAAAAGCTAAATTTAAAGAATTCACAGAGCAAACAGATACGATCTTTTCCTACAAAATAAAAATAAGTGGTATTGAGTAGGACACAAGATTATGTGCTTCACTTCCCACCCACAGTTCTGAGAAGAAAATTTTCGCTGAGGAAAGGAGCAAGTACCAGTAAATTACGATACAAAAACCCATACATGAAAGCAGTATAATAATTTGTAAATCAAGATATGTGCACTCAAAACCCTATGAAATGATTGTAAGGAGCAGAGAGCACAACACTCTGCCAATAATAACAAAACCAATGGGCTTACATCTTGATCCATCTGCAGATTAGACTCCTCCAGAGTTTGGCTCGAAGAAATTAATATAGTATGCTTCTGCTTATTGAAATAGTCCCAGATACGTGCCTGTATAGAAGTTTGGGAAAGAGAAGATAAAAACATCCATCATCTTTTGGACATGATTTCCAGACAGGCAACAGTGAAATATTTTGCTGCATAAACACACCTTTTCTATGCGTAAACCTTTAGGTTGACACACTTTTACGTAGAGGTCATGCAAAGAAGCCTGAAAAACAGAATCAGACATAAGTGGCCAGAAATTCAGATATTATTACAAATAACGCTTTGGAATAAATCACTAAAAAGTTTGATCAAGGATATCTTCATGGGGAAATATCACTGATGTTTTCTCTTTGCTCAGTATATCAAGCTCATAAGAATGTATCAATCCAGAAAACAGGAAAAATTAATATATCCGAACTTCACACTTCACCATACTCTTAACTTCTATGTTAAGAGAATCTAATGAGGTGCATAGTATCTATATATAAGCATGGATATCCACATGCCATTAATTCTACAAAGGAAAGCACAGTTCAAGAATGTGAACAATATCATCCAAGGCAAAAGGAAGAGCACAGAGTATAGCTACAGGTAAGGATGCATATGACAAAGTTCTATATAAACAAATATATATGCATATGTGAAAATACTTTAATATATGCTATAGTCATGCACAGATACCATATTAAACAATTATATCGTAAACATGCATGGAAAGTAAAAGTTGCCAATTTATATATCTAAAAATTGTAAGAAGACTGTCTAAAACAAATATTATTTCTTTAATGGAGCATATCAACCACATATCACAAGTAACTAATCATAAACTGCTTAATGAAGGCAAAAGACCATACCTTTTTACTTATTCTTATAGCTACTTCACTCCGATCTCTAGAGTCAATTAGTCTGAGACACAGGGGGAAGACCTCCACAATAAACTGCTTATGTTGATCCCCCACTGAAATCATCTTCCTTGGCAATGCTGGCCCTCCTTTATACCTGGGGGGCAATAAGACATTCAACAAATAGGGCGTGTGGGCTATATATAAAGTGTTCCACTACCGGAACCTATATAAAGAGGATGAGCCACTTTCCAACATAGAAGCAGCAAGGTGAACTGGCATCACCAAGCGATGGTACAAAAGTCAAAAGACACGTTATTATGATATTCAAGAAACAGCATGGAGAAGATTACCACACAAAAATCCTTCAGAATTCAGTTTTATTTTCTCTTAAGGAGAAGTGAAGAACAGTTAGATGCACTCGATTTCAGAAACACTATTTGTAATTGGACCTTCACTATTGAACCCTGCAATTGGTGATATACTAATGGTATTTGCTAAAACTATTAGAGTAGAAGAGAATTACCACTTCAAGAGCTTCTCCCAAACTTCCTGTGGAACTAATACATAATCACGCCCTTCTTCCAGTGTTCTGAGAAGCTGAGGGTCATCATCCTTATTATCCCCTCCATTCACAATAATATCACTGTTATCAATCGGTCCAGGCCTATCTTCTGCATTTGATAGTATCAGAGATTGAGACTGAATAGAACGATCTTCAAACGGAAATGCACCTTCTGCTTGCCCAGTGTACCTCTGCCAGGCCATGAACCACCTGGGGAAGTCACAAAGCAACATAAACAGGAGTGTCTAAATATTATAATAAAACTTCTTTGAATGGACCATCAGTCAGCTAAAGTGAACTTTCCATCCGACAACAAGAAGAGCAATTTTCTATCATAGAGAATTGTGAATCAGTGCAACCACCATAAACTAAAAGGGTAGGTTTATAGCAAGCCCCCTACGCAATAATGGTGTAAAGCAGACATCTCAACATCTTTAATGAAGCATGATAAGTCTTGATAATCAATTAATTTGTGAACAATCTTCAAATTTATCCCAAAAGAATTAAAGAACTTATTCATGAATTTAAACTAAGCATGTCTGAAATTCTTCAGACCCTACTCTGCAGTTTAAACAACCGAATTAGAATCTGCACTTACTATATATTCAGTTGATAGGGAATAATAAAAATTCTAGAGTTCTTAAATATCTATACATGCAATTATACTGTACGAAATTAGGATTCAATCTCAGACCTCCTATAAATCTTGTCAAGAGGAATGATTTTCAAACCGAAAGTGGGCCAAGTAATTCTTGAGTGGGATGCAGAAGCCTACTGCAAGCATATCAATCAACTTGTTGAAGTGGATGAATACCATATCCTACCAAATCTCCTTTTGCGTCCAGCAAAAAGCAGAAACAACGGAAGGCATTCTATTATTTCCATTGCATTCCTTAATTCCAACTCTTCACTTTGTACTTCCTTCTTGCACTCTTGCACCACCAAGAGGTCAAGTAGCAGAATTTTAGCTTACCCAAAGGAAGCGAATGACCCCTCACTCCCCCTCCATGTACCAAAGGAAAGTCAAGTCTCAACAATGTTCACAAAACAACTTTACTTCTAATCACAAATAACAAGCATAACCCATAGCCTGCCATAAACATTGGAGGAAAGGAGAAAACTCCCAAGTGTTTCCAACCAAAAACTATAATCAGCACTACTAGATCTCCTTGAAGAAAAGAATAGCACACCAATTCTACTTAAGCGACCACATACTTGCCCATCTAGGTGCAAACATAAACTTAGCAATTTAACAGAATCTCCTTCTGGAACAATGTAAAATTTGAAACACAAAAGAAAACCGCTATAAACAGCACAGACTTAAAACTACTCGTTTCTCTTCAATGACACGAACTCAGGATTTAACTTCAAATACTTTATTCACTACAAGAAGCAATCGAAAAGAAAAATTTACCGGCTTGAAATAACGTAATACAAATTGCCCTCGCGCAAATTAGACTCAGCTTTGGCAGTCAATTCCTGAACAATCCTCCTCTCCTCCTCCGGCTTGCATGGCAATTCTATCGATCCATTCTCCATCATGTAGTGATACCCAGATGAATCCGGAATCGTCATGATCTACACTGCACCACAATCCAAACAAAAGCACGCAAACCCCAATCCCCAAATCAGGCCAAATTCCATCCAAAAGCGAAAACCTCAAAATTCAAAATTTAAGAGGATTAAGAAACTCGAACTCACCGCGGATCAGAGAACAGAACGAATCAAACTCGCGCAAAAAGTAAAAAAATAATAATAAAAGTCCACACAGATTTGTGTGCTGTATCCGAGGAGAGTGAAATGGGGAACCCTAGATTACAGGAAAGAAAGGATTGAACTTGTCACTTGCTGTTCTCGATCGAAAATTAGAGCGAGAAAATAGAGAGAGAGAGAGAGAAATGTATAAAATTCGAGAGAGCTCTGTCTGTCGTCGTGTCCCTATACCCTTTTTTTCTGGTTTCATCACTTTATATACATTCATACACACAATTTTACATCTCAAGTGAATTGAAACTTGACTTCTAAATTCTCATACTCCAGGATTACATTAAATGGCATAAACGTAATTATAACCGAAAACTAGGAGCAAATTGAAAAGACCGACTTACCTGTATTACTTGAGAGATGAGACTAAAATATTCCTTATTTCAGGAAGTATTTATTTTTTAATTTTTTTATATTACATTTTGATTCAACCAATTTTTTATGACTTTATATTAGAAAATTTTAAAATTTGTCAATGTTCAGTAAATATAGTTTAAAGTTAGAGTTAAAAAATGTGAAATTGTTTGAATTTATTATTATACCAAGAAATCAAAATTTTACGGTTGAATGCAATTTACTCCTGCAATATGTGAAATGAGCAAAAAACCCCCTGTAAAAAAGAATTAGTATATTACCCCCTATATTTTAAAAAATAAAGCAAATTACCCCTTATTAATGGTTTAGTTATGGGATAATTTGCTTCAATTTTTAAAATGCAGGTGATAATTTGCTATTTTATTTTTAATAGGGGACTTTTGTTCATTTTTCAAACAAATAGAGAGTATTTGTTATTATGCCAAATTTCATAAGAGCTCGTTATAAGCGTACAAATCCATTTGATGTTGTTTGTAATCAATTCAACTCCTGTGCAATTGTTTTGCAAATATGGGAAATATATTGTAAATTCTAATATTCATTTCATTTTTATACTTATTCTCATTTGATTTTAATTAACATAACATTATTTTATTTCAAAGATTATTGTTAAATACCCTACAACAAGAAAAAAAGAATTGAAGGGAAATTATAGATATAAAGTAATCGAGTAAATAAAAATAAAATAATTTTTTTTAGGCCTTCTACTTCAATTTTTTGACTCTATTTTGGACGAAAACAAAATTAAATTTGAAAGGATTTCATATACATTCGGTTTTAGTCTTCTTTTAATCTATTTTTCCTATCCAAATACCAAAAACTTTCCTATACATTCCCATCTACTATATCGACCTTTTACGAGGAGTTTAACTTTTTGGTATCTTATCCCATACGAAATTAATTTTAGGGATAATTACCCTGCTCTCCCCTGAACTTTGGGGTAATTACATAAACCCCGTGATTTGAAAAATTATATTTAGCACCTCTGAAGTTTGCTTTCATCTAACAAATAAGTCCCTTTATTAGTCAAAATTCACCGAATTTACTGATATTAATAAAAAAAATTATATTTACCTCCAATTGGCTTATTATTGATTTATTGCAAGTCAAATAAATATTTTTATGATCAAATTACCCTCATACGTCTTCACGCGTTAATGAATATGAGGAGGTATATTTTCACCGTTACAAGGGTAATTTAATTGAAAAAAAATTATTTGACCTGCAATAAGTAAATCAATAGTAAATATCAATTTTCATTCAGTATCCTTTTGTTAATATCAACAAATTTTATGAATCTTAACTAACATATAACCTTATTTATTAGACGAAAACAACCTCAAGGGTGCTAAATATAATTTTTTAAACTATAAAAAAATTATATATAATTACACTAAATTTTAGGAGAGGAGCGTGTAATTATTCCTTCGTTTTATCTTCACTAGGGGATGATATTACCTATGATAAAAACAAAAAAGGAAAAAAGAAATATAAAAGTTTTCAATTACTTTCAAAAATGGAGGCTGAAAATTCATAGGGGGTTAAAATGGTAAATACAGGTATGTCTAAGTTGGTGGCTATGGTTTTGACTGTTCAATCTTCTTCTTCAAATTTTAATCACGCACGCCTGACTACCTCATTTGTTTTCTTTTTTTATTGTATTTATTCGCCATTTTTTAGTAAATTGAACCACTATGATTTTTTTTTATAGTAAATCAATTATAATTATTTCATAAATTTCAATCATCATTAATACAGATACGTTAATTATTAATATTAAATATGGTAGCATGCAGTATCTGCACGTTTGAGTTTTAGCAATGCTTTTATTTTAGAGTAAATTGCATTAACATTCCATGAGGTTAGGCCAAAATACACAAACACCCCTACTTTCTGTGAAACTACTGCTACGCCCTTTGAAGTTATAGTTGTCATTACAACTACACCCCCTGTTCAAATGCAAAACTTACAAAAACACCTCCTGAAAAAATTACACTGACACCCCTCAAGGGGTGTGGCTGTATTTTGTAAAACACAGGGAGCATTTGTGTAATTTGGCCTAATTTCAGTGGGTGTCAATGTAATTTATCTTTTATTTTATTGAAGCTCATAATTATTTTTCAATACTAAAATTTGTCATTGTCTCGCAAGATCACATGCAAAAACTGTCCGAAAACTTTTTTTAATGCGGATAATTATGAATACATAATTTGCTCAAATTAAATTAAATATTGACACTTTGCATAATATATTTTATATTGACAACGATGATCGTATATACATGCAAAACAAATACTAATATATTATTTCCATTTCCATTAACAATACACTTAAATAAAATGGGAGTAAATTTAATTTTTGAGTCCGCGTAATTGCATGAAATTAATTTTCTAAAGAATGTAAAAATTTAAATTTTGAACGTAGTTAGTTGATATTTGTCATGATTTTAACTATAATCAAAATATTTATCATAATTTTTTAGCTGTGACTTTAATAATTTAACATTGCTTGAAAAACCGACATCGACTAATAACCGTTGCGCTTAGTTGTTAATTAGCATTCATAATAATTTTTTATTTTTAATTATGATAATTAATTAGAATTATATTTAATTTTTTCTAATAATATATTGTTATCAAGATGTAGTTCTTTGTAAATTAATGCTAGTTGTCAAAAGTTGAGTTCTAACAATTTTTGTCATAAATTGTGTTAGATCACATATTTCATCGCATATATGTATAATTATATAACCAAATGTGTAATTATAGATTCACTTAAGAAAGATTGGATCGCAAAGTTAGTAGTACAGTTCTAAGTAAAAACGTATAGATCAAAAGTGTTCATTAAAAACAACGGTAAATTACAATTACTTCTCATAAAATTTAGTATAATTACAAATACTCTCTCGTTGTTCGAAAAATTACAAATACTTTTCTGATTTTAACGTGCGTCTAACAACGAGCCCATTCCGTTAGATTTTCATCCAAATCTTGTGGTGAACTGACCAAAAAAAATGCCTTTTGGATTACAATTTATGATTTTTTATATATATTTTATAATTTTTTAAAATATTTTTATGAACTAGTATTCCCTCTAAATTATTTATTTTGCATACCCTTAAATGTTTTTATATTTTTTAAATTCAATAAGGGTAAAATAGTAATGTTCACTTCACTATCTAGGGGCTACACAATTATTTTTAATTTGAGGGGGAAGTTTATAACTTTTCAAATAATAAGAACTATTCGTAATTATGTCAAATTTCAAGAAATATAGTTATATTTTACCCTAAAAACAAATATACATAAAAGAATATAGGTATGGACTAAGTGAACATTAGATCTGAAAAAATGGGAATTTGACTTGCAAATAAAAAAAAAGGGGGGTCTAGTATTATTTCTATCGATGGAGAATTTGGGGATCTTTGGGTGAGTGAGCAGACAATAAACCTTACTACTCCTCCCAAAACTCAGCACATGATCGTCACGTGCTATTTAGCATCAATTTTAACGGTTGAACTAATAATATAACTAACTTTGTAAAAAAATCGTGAAGATTAAGGACTAAAATCAAGAATCAAATAATTTGAGAACCCAAATTGAATAAGTGACCAATTATAGGGACAAAAATATGTTGCGTCCTCAGTAGGAAGACGACTACACAATCTGGGCTTCCATCAACCAGTAAATTTAGCCACACGATCGAGGGCTCAGCGGAAGAAAGAAACGATGGTGTATCAGGATAAAAGGGGAAATTAGCTTGAATGTAAACGACGTCGTCAAAGGGAAGAAGGGGCAGCTCATCCAACGGCCCCAGTTGATGTTATCCAACGGTCTTCATCAAATACTCTGATTCTATCAACAAACAGCACTCATACCAGACCTGCAGAACGCATCTCTCAGCTCCACCACCTCCATTTTTAACTTCTTTTTGTTTAGAGTTTTGTTACAACGTCTGGGTATTCGTCACCCTATAAGAACTTTTATGCAATTATTCCCATTTTTCCTAGCTCTACTCTAAGCAACATTCTCTATCTTCTTCTTCTCCTTCTTTGCTTCCACGAATATCGTAACATTTGGTATCCAGAGCGGGCTTTCCTCGGCCTGGGTCTACTCTTTTTTTTTCCATGGTGGATGGAACACTTCCTTCATGGATACAAAAGAAACAGGAATTATGGGTGATGGAATAAAAATCGAAACGGCAAGTTCATGAACAGCAGGTACAGGCTCATTTTGAAAATATGATGAGCATTCAAGCTGGGTTGCAAAACTCCTATTCTGAACTCGTAGATGTACAGAAAGCCATTCAGCTTCAATTGCTGGGCTTACTAGATCAAATGCAGCATCTCAGTCGGGGTAAATCTGTTCTGGGAGAAGCACCAGCACCCCTAAGGAACATTCGCCCACCCCACGATCTGATTCGGAGTTATCAGGCTCCCATGGTTGTTTTACCTCCATTTCCAACATTGAGTTCTCAAAATTTAATGGCGATGAGCCACGAGGTTGGATCAGAAAGTGTCAGTGGTATTTTCAGACCGTTTACACCATTTCAAAGGATCAACGAGTGTCTTTAGCCTCTATCCATCTCTATGGCCGAGCTGAATTGTGGTTCCAAGGATTAGTGGAAAAGGAGTTGCCTACTTGGCAGCAATTTATCGAGTCAGTGTATGAACGGTTCGAAGGGAAAGACCCAGGTGCTGTTCTGGGTGAATTCAATACGCTAAGACAATGTACCAAGTTTGTAGAGCAGTACTCAGAAACTTTTGAAGAACTCAAATCCCACGTCATGATCTTTCATAGTAATTTTCCTGAATCCTACTACGTTACCTGTTTCATCAATGGGTTGTGTCCTGATATCAAGGGACCAATCATTTTCTTAAGCCCAATTCGACTCCATCAAGCCGTAGCTTTGGCCAAAAATCAAGAAGCTGCTATCAGCGCAATTCTCCAGCTAGCAAACCCAAATTCCAAACCTTGGCCAAACCCTAAACAATTGTCTGCGCCTAAACCCACACACAATTCAATGTCACCTAAACTTCATCATCCACCTCCAAAACCCATGCCCAGAAAATTGAATCCTCAAGTCCCCATTCGCAGAATCCTCACCGAGCCAAAAATGCAAGCTCGCCGAAGTAAAAATCTGATGTTATAACTGTGATGAAACCTTCCATCCGGAACACAAATGCAAGCAGCAGTTTATGTATTGTATTCTCACTGAGGAAGAGGCAGCCATGCATGGAGAAGATGATGGAGATTCCACTGAACCGCTTCCGGCTGATAACTGTCTCTATCAACGCCTTAAGTGGCAACACAGACTTCTAATACGTTCAGGGTGAAGGGAGTGGCCTACGGACATGAAATTCATATTTTAATAGATGGTGGGAGTACCCACTGTTTCTTGGACATAGATACTGCTAGTAAGTTGGGATGCGCCTTAGAGCAAACCGTTCCTCTAGTGATCAGCTTAGCAGATGGGCGAGAGATGATCAGTCAATGGTATTGTCCTACCTTTGAGTGGGAAATACAAGGCCAAGCATTCACTTATCCTATGAGGACTTTAACACTGAGAGGATGTCACATGGTGCTAGGAGGAGATTGGTTATGACTCTACAGCCCCGTAGAGTACGATTACTACACTATGATTGTAACGGTTTCGCAAAATGGAAAAAAACAGGGGTTCCAGGCCTTAACACAGAGGGCTGAGCTGCGAATGTTATCGGCAAGGCGTATGAGTAAATTGGTGAACGCTGGAACTTATGTATTTGTAGGGCAATTGCACGCCATCTCTGCCCACCCTCCTTCTCACAACAAGCTTATTACGCAGCAAGATGATCTCTCTAAGTTGCTGGCTGATTTTTTTGATATTTTTCAAGAGCCTCAAGGCTTACCTCCTGTTAGACAAATTGAACATAGAATTTTGTTAAAACAGGATGTTGTCCCAAAGAAAATGCACCCATACAGGTACTCGTATGCACAAAAGAGCAAAATCAAGGCTATAGTAAAGGGAATGTTAAAGGATGGGATTATCAGGCCAAGCCAGAGTTCGTTTGGGTCTCCTATTTTACTAGTCAAGAAGAAAGAGGACACTTCGCGCATGTGTGTAGACTACAGATACTTGAACAATCTTACTATTAAGCACACCTTTCCAATTCCCGTCATTGATGAACTTTTAGACGAGTTACAAGGAGCTTGTTATTTCTCGAAAATTGATCTGCGCTCAGGGTATTTTTAGATACGAATGGTTGTCGATGATGTCCCGGAAACTAGTTTTGTTGCACATCAAGGACACTACGAGTTTTTAGTAATGCCTTTCGGGCTTTGTAATGCCCCTTCAACCTTCCAGTCGTTAATGAATGTGGTCTTCGCACCCTATCTTCGAAAGTTTATTTTGGTGTTCTTTGACGATATTTTAGTGTATAGCGGGATCTGGAACGACCATTTGAAACACTTGTGCATCACTCTCGAATTGCTCAAGGATAACCAATTATATGCTAAGCGAAGTAAGTGTAATTTTGGGAAGAAAACCATTGAGTACTTGGGGCATATCATAACGAAGGAAGGTGTGTCAATGGATCCCAGCAAAATCGATTGTATGAGAACTTAGCCTCAGCCTAAAAATGTCAAGGAATTAAGATGATTTTTGGGGTTAACTGGCTA